>NC_057794.1:409040436-409073854 GCF_018294505.1 Triticum aestivum
AGCAGCCACCGGACGTCGGGGTCCAGTGCCCCACGCCGTCGCGCGCCCGGATCCGGCCGCCGCAGCTCCAGATCTGCCCTTCCACGGCCTCCTTCGACCTCCTCCTCGTCTCCGGCCACTCTCCGGTGAGATCCGTGCTGCATCGAAATCCGTGCCAAGAACCCTAGATCTGGGTGGGTGAAATATCTCCAAGTCCTTTTCCCCCAGTATTTTTTGGCATACTTTGACGCATCATAACTCTGCATCCGTAGATCCGATTCGTGCGTGTAGCATATCAAAATGTTCATCTCGACGAGTACATCATTTCATCTCATTGCATCATTTTCATTTGAGCTCATCTTGATGCCCGAAATGCTATTTGAAGAGGGATATGTGAGGAATTTGTCAGATCTGTTTCAGCAAATGGCCTTTTGTCATTTTTGCCATGATTAATGTGTGCATGCTATGATCCTGAGTTCTACATGTGTTTTGTAGAATGCCATGTCATCTTTGCAGAGGTGCTTGCCATGTATTTTTGTGATATTTGTGGTGACTAGCACAAGCATGCAAAGTAGCGTAATCGTTGATGCTGATTTCAGGGACTTAGAATTTCACTAAGTCCTTGTCCTGATTTTATTGTTATGCCATATGTTCATGTTGTTTCCTAGTGATCCGTGCCTCTTTTGAGGATGGTCAGTAAGGATGTTTTGTTAATATTGTTGTGCTCTTTCCATCCATGTCTTTGTTTGCATTTATGGAGCACCCTAGCTTGAGTCAATCGAGCTCTTCTTTTTCTATAAAAATGTTCCTGGCAGATTGTTGACATGTTTAGCGATTTTGCCGAGGATGTTGTTGTTGATCCGTGCATGCTATGTTGTTGTTCTTTCCATGTCTAGCTTCTATGCCATGTCTTCTTGATGGGTGTATGCTTAGATTGTCATGCCATGCTTTGTAGTGAGTGCATCGAGCTCGTAAACATGCCTACTCGTTATCTGTTTTGCCATGCTCCAGTTTTTCACCAAGTCTGAATCTGTTTATGTTTTTGCCATGTTCACATGCTTGCAATTGTATTATCTGATCCCTTTTGGCTCATGGTCACTAAGGGACTTTTGTTATATACTTAGAGTAGCTTCATGCCATGCCTTGCTTTTCCATGATATGTTCCTGTAGCATGTAGTTTTCATGCTCTAAAGATTGCTTCCTGATGATAAATTCCTGACATGTTATTTCACTAAGTCTGAAACCTGTTATCTTTTGCACTTTTGCCATGCTTGTTTGAACCTGTTAATGGATGATTTAGCGGTAGCTCAGTGTTAATCTTTTGTTAAGCTTCTTGAGTGGATCCCTGCCATGTATTTTGTTGCCATATTTGAGTGCTGTAGAATATTTATCTTGATGCATTTAGATGGCTACTTGCTGATTATCGTAGACTGGTGCCATATTTGTTTTGATTGCCATTTCCAAACCGTGCATCCGATTCCGGTGATCTTTATATCAATTTCAACCGAAATCAACTCCTCTTTCCAGTGGAACTCTTGGATGTCAAAGTTGAGGCCAGGTTCAATCATTCCTTTTCAAATCATGCATATTCATCACATACCGTATCCCGCATATCATGCCATGTTCATGTGTTGGTTGTTTACTATGTTGTGTACTTCTTTCCGGTGTTGCTTCTTCGGGTTGTTGATCCGTGCATGCTATGTTGTTGTTCTTGCCATGTCTAGATTTTATGCCATGTCTTCTTGATGGGTGGATGCTTAGATTGTCATGCCATGCTTTGTAGTGAGTGCATCGAGCTCGTAAACATGCCTACTCATTATCTGTTTTGCCATGCTCCAGTTTTTCACTAAGTCTGAATCTGTTTATCTTTTTGCCATGTTCACATGCTTGCAATTGTATTATCTGATCCCTTTTGGCTCATAGTCACTAAGGGACTTTTGTTATATACTTATAGTATCTTGATGCCATGCCTTGCTTTGCCATGATATGTTCCTGTAGCATGTAGTTTTCATGCTCTAAAGATTGCTTCCTGATGATAAATTCCTGACATGTTATTTCACTAAGTCTGAAACTTGTTATCTTTTGCACTTTTGCCATGCTTGTTTGAACCTCTTAATGGATGATTTAGCCGTAGCTCATTGTTAATCTTTTGTTAAGCTTCTTGAGTGGATCCCTGCCATGTATTTTGTTGCCATGTTTGAGTGCTGTAGAATATTTATCTTGATGCATTTAGATGGCTACTTGCTGATTATCGCAGACCGGTGCCATATTTGTTTTGCTTGCCATTTCCAAACCGTGCATCCGATTCCGATGATCTTTATATCGATTTCAACCGAAATCAACTCCTCTTTCCAGTGGCACTCTTGGATTTCAAAGTTGAGGCCAGGTTCAATCATTCCTTTTCAAATCATGCATATGCATCACATACCGTATCCCGCATATCATGCCATGTTCATGTGTTGGTTGTTTACTATGTTGTGTGCTTCTTTCCGGTGTTGCTTCTTCGGGGTGGTTCCGATTACATCGCGTTTGTGAGGACCCGTTCGTCTACGTCCGTTTGTCTTCTTCATGGACTTGTTCTTCTTCCTTGCGGGATTTCAGGCAAGATGACCATACCCTCGAATTCACTTTTATCTTTGCTTGCTAGTTGCTCGCTCTTTTGCTATGCCTATGCTACGATACCTACCACTTGCTTATCATGCCTCCCATATTGTTGAACCAAGCCTCTAACCCACCTTGTCCTAGCAAACCGTTGTTTGGCTATGTTACCGCTTTGCTCAGCCCCTCTTATAGCGTTGTTAGTTGCAGGTGAAGATTGGAGCTTGTTCCATGTTTGGAACATGGATATTTTGTTGGGATATCACAATATCTCTTATTTAATTAATGCATCTATATACTTGGTAAAGGGTGGAAGGCTCGGCCTTATGCCTGGTGTTTTGTTCCACTCTTCCCACCCTAGTTTCCGTCATATCGGTGTTATGTTCCCGGATTTTGTGTTCCTTACATGGTTGGGTTATAATGGGAACCCCTTGACAGTTCGCCTTGAATAAAACTCCTCCAGCAATGCCCAACATTGGTTTTACCATTCGCCACCTAGCCTTTTCTTTCCCTTGGGTTCTGTAGACTCAAGGGTCATCTTTATTTTAACCCCCCCGGGCCAGTGCTTCTCTAAGTGTTGGTCCAACTGAGCGATGTCCGGAGCTACCAGGGGCAACTCTGGGCTGGCCCACCCGATGTCTTGATCATCCGGTGTGCCCTGAGAACGAGATATGTGCAGCTCCTATCGGGATTTCTCGGCACATCTGGGTGGCTTTGTTGGTCTTGTTTTACCATTGTCGAAATGTCTTGTAACCGGGATGCCGAGTCTGATCGGATTGTCTTGGGAGAAGGAATATCCTTCGTTGACCGTGAGAGCTTGTGATGGGCTAAGTTGGGACATCCCTGCAGGGTTTGAACTTTCGAAAGCCGTGCCCGCGGTTATGGGCAGATGGGAATTTGTTAATGTCCGGTTGTAGAAAACCTGAAGTTGATCTTAATTAAAATACATCAACCGCGTGTGTAACCTTGATGGTCTCTTCTCGGCGGAGTCCAGGAAGTGAACACGGTGTTGGAGTAATGCTTGACGTAGGTTGTTCGAGGATCACTTCTTTATCATAGTAGTTCGACCATACTTTTTCCTTCTCTTCTCACTCTCTTTTGCGAATATGTTTAGCCACCATATATGCTAGTCGCTTGCTGCAGCTCCACCTCATACCTTTTACCCTTCCTATAAGCTTAAATAGTCTTGATCGCGAGGGTGTGAGATTGCTGAGTCCCCGTGACTCACAGATACTTCCAAAACCATCTTGCAGGTGTCGTTGAACTATGCAGATGACGCAACCAAGCTCAAGGAGGAGCTCGATGAAGATCTTGTCCTTTGTGTTGTTTCGTTCTAGTTGATCAGTAGTGGAGCCCAGTTGGGGTCGATCGGGGATCTGTGTAGCATTTGGGGTAGTATTCTTTTATTTTGGTTCCATAGTCGGACCTTGATTGTGTGAAGTGGCGATTGTAAGCCAACTATGTATCTCTTTCCATTATGTATTACATGGGTTGTGTGAAGATTACCTCACTTGCGACATTTCTTTCAATGCGGTTATGCCTCTAAGTCGTGCTTCGACATGTGGGAGATATAGCCGCACTGAGGGCGTTACAAGTTGGTAATCAGAGCCTTCCCCGACCTTAGGAGCCCCCTACTTGATCGAATCGCTGGCGTTGTTGAGTCTAGAAAAATGTTTTGAGTCATTTAGGATTATATATATCGGAGAGTTAGGAATTCTTTTTACTCCTCAGTCCCTTTGTTGCTCTGGTGAGGCATCCTGACGTAGAGTTTTGACTCTTCTCTTCTCAAATTTCACTAAAAATTTTTTAGGATCACGCGGGTATCTTGGAATCGTTTTGATGGTTTTGTGACGAGAACATTGTTCTTGGTGCCTCCTGACATTTAGGGGTTGTGGCAGTGTCCCGGGGAGTTGAGCTCCGAGGTGTTGTCGTCACAATTTTATCGTTGCAGTTCTGGAATACCTGAGTTTAGTTTCGCCGACATTGAAAATCTCTTTTATGCAGTTGTTGGTGAGATAACCTCGACGCCACCCAGTACTGGGGCGGGAGTTCGGGAGTATTGCCATAACTCGTATAACGGATGCTTTTCGAAGGTTGAGGTAAACGTTTTCTGAAGGTTTCTTGGTTATGTGTTGAAGGATGGATACAACTGGACGTAGGATTTGTTAGTTTTGGGTGAGATATTATGCTTCCCCTGTATCCCCAACACCTGATTGCATAACCGGAAAATTTCGGGAGTTTATAAGTGGGAATTCAAGTAGCTCTTAGGATATCTTTCCGACAGATGTATGATATGAAATTGGGGTTCGACATCTAGTGGTCTGCCTATCCACGGTTGGTTTTACAGTGGTCTCGTTGTGTCTTAAAGAGTCCTTGGCTATGCCGACTCGAGGGCGCTTCGTATGTCATGTGCACTGCCTTGTACATGATGGTGCTATACGATCGAGCCCGAGACGAAATCTCTATCATATGTTTGTTCCGGCTTATTCTGCAAGCCAATCCTTTGTTTTGTTTTGAGTTGTGGTATTCGAGTTGCTTCGAAGTCAAATGTTGATTCCATACCTTTCCTAAGCATTGTTCTCATATTTCTATGTGAATACTAATCTTTCATGATCATCGAGATTGTCATGTCAATCCTTTTCAACCGGTGTGCTTCAATTCAAGTGGATCCGATCATTCATACATTCGTGAGATCAATTATCAGTTCTTCTCAAGGGTGTTTGCTTCATCCGTCCCAAGCTGCCTTTGTTTTTCCTGCCCGCCTGATGAAGCTGTGTACCTAGGGTAGGGTCATGGACCTGTCCAAACTGACCTACCCAAGGACATCTCTAGAAGAAATCATCTTTCAATCGACTTGAAGGTGTCTCACTCGACAGACTTGAAGATACTCTACCAAGAAGCAATCACTCGACCAAGACCAAGCCACTCGACGGTCAGGTGACCTAAAGGCGCTCCGCATGCTAACAGTCAGTTATTAAGTAGCTTTTATGGTCATCATAGCACTTTATTACTAGCATTACCAGTAACGCCCTGCCTTAATGTACATTGAACCCTTTGTATCATGGGCTGGCTGGGGTCTTGGCGCACTCTATATAAGCCACCCCCTCCTCCGAAACAAGGGTTCGCACGCCTGTAATTCACACATGCATAATCCAGTCGACCGCCTCCGGGCTCCGAGACGTAGGGCTATTACTTCCTCTGAGAAGGGCCTGAACTCGTAAATCTTGTGTTCCTACAACTCTTCTATAGCTAAGATCTTGCCTCTCCATACTTACCCCCCTACATCACTGTCAGACTTAGAACCACGACAGTTGGCGCCCATCGTGGGGCCTGTGTTTTAGTGTTTTGTTGGAGGAGTTGCGATATTTTCCGACCCGAATCATCATGGTTTTTAGCGGAGTTTTGGTGGAGGGCCGCGAGATCTGTCTCGGCGCGCTCACGTTCATCGCCGACGACTCTGCGTGGCTTCAGGAGGCTCCGCTCGACGTGGACGCACTCCCTGTCTGCGGGGCAACACACTTTAGCGCGTGCGTCCGCGACGTTCTCCTGCGACAACCGTCGACCCCCTACCGGTTGGCTCCTGTGTTGTCCTCCCTCCCAGTTTCCCGCCGGCGCAAGCGCTCTGGTCGGTCGAGACTCCAGCCGTGGGTGAGACACGCGGTGGCACGCCAGTCGGCCACCCCTCAAGTCGCGACGATCGAGCCCGACGAATCCCTCTACGGCCTGTTCGACCTGTCGACCGGCTCCGCAGAGACCGCATCTGAGTGCGATAGCAGCGATCCGGCGGCGGAGGTTCTGATGGTCGATGGACCTCCCAGTCCTCCCGGTTTTCCCCGCATCGACGGAGGCGCGGGTGGAGGCGACCCGTCGCGTCCTCATGAGGAATATCTTCCCGAGCCTCTCACGTCACTGTAGAGAGAAGAACTTCGCCGCCGAAACATGGATGCATTGCACACTCCTATCATTGGAGAAACCCCCAAGGCTCGTGCCTTGGAGGACGCGCGCCTGGCAAACTTGGCCGAGCGCAATCGACTGGAGAACCTCCAGCGAGCACTCGACGAGCGTGTGCGACAACGGGTTCCTGAATCCAGTCGACGTCAGCTCTTCCCGCCCCCGCAGGTATATCGAACTCCGATTCAGAATTTAGCAGCTTCAGCCCGCATAGCAGAGTCGATTCAGCCTTCCCAGTCGGAGGCTGGCAGAGGCTTGCTGCAGATCAAAGCGTTGCTCCGGGCAGCAGGAGACCAGAATTCCGCCGTTTCTCAGTCGCGGAACAGGATTCACAGTAGATCTGTTGCCGCAGACACAGTCCAGTCGGCCCATAGCCCAAGATTGCCCCCGAGGCATGAGGGACGTGGGGACTGGCGTAATCAGCATGGTAACCGTGAGCAATATGATCACCGATTCGATCGTGATGATCGACGTCGAGTGCCCACCCCTCCCCCGAGGAGCGGGTCGTATGCGCCTTGACAACAGGATGATAGGCTCCCTCGTAGTGTTGGGCGAAGGATTCCAGTCGACTCCAGGGAGCCAGGTTTCAATGCGAGATCCATTCTCGTTCAAGGTTTGGTTGACAGGAACAGAGCTCACTGGGAAGGACATGACAGAGATGCTCCTACCAGCAGCAGAGCACATGTTTCGGGGCCAGAGTGCTTTAGTAGAGCCATCAGGGCCGCTGTGATTCCTCCCAACTTCAGGTTGGCGACTGGAGTCAGCAAGTTCACTGGCGAGTCCAAGCCCGATACTTGGCTTGAAGACTACCGAGTGGCCGTCCAGATTGGCGGCGGCAATGACGAGGTGGCCATGAAGCACCTGCCTCTCATGTTGGAGGGCTCGGCTAGAGTGTGGCTGAACCAGTTAGCACCCAGCAGCATTTACACTTGGGAAGATCTCGCCCGAGTGTTTGTCACCACATTAGAAGGAACATGCAAACGACCGGCAGGGTTGACGGAACTGCGGTCCTGCGTGCAGAAGCCGAATGAAACCTTGAGGGATTACATCCAGAGATGTATCACATTGCACCACACGGTAGAGAATGTGCCTGACCACCAAGCAGTCTGTGCCTTCAAAGAAGGTGTCAAGTACAGAGAACTGAATCTAAAATTCGGTCGAACCGGAGATATGTCTCTGAACCGAATGATGGAGATTGCCACCAAGTACGTTAATGGAGAAGATGAGGATCGACTCCGGAGTGGCAAGCTGAAGTCAGTCGCCTAAGAAACCGGAGGAAATTCCAATCGAAAACAGAAGCGGAAAGCCGAGCCAGCTGCTCCTGGGGAAGCCTTAGCTGTGACTCAAGGAAAGTTTGAGGGGAAACCCAAAGGACCTTGGAACCCCAAGAAAGTTAAAGACCAAGAAGGAAATGATGTGTTGGATTTGCCATGCCTCGTCCACACCAAGAAAGATGAAGAGGGTAATTTTATTTACCCAAAACATACCACTCGACAGTGTCGACTCTTGATCCAGCAGTTCCAGGGTAAGCAGCCCAAAGATAAAGAAAAGGAGTCAGACAAAGTTGAGGACAAGGAAGATAGCGACGATGGATACCCCCAAGTCAATTCCACCCTGATGATTTTTGCTGATGTTGAGAGCAAAAGTCGACTGAAAGTCATCAACCGAGAGGTGAATATGGTTGCTCCGGCGACACCAAGTTATTTGAAATGGTCTCAGACTGCCATCACGTTCGACCAGTCCGATCACCCAACGCATATTGCCACCCCTGGGAGGCAAGCTCTGGTGGTCGACCCAGTGGTTGAAGGCACTCGACTGACCAACGTCTTGATGGATGGTGGCAGTGGTTTGAACATATTGTATGCTGAGACGTTGAAAGGGATGGGCATTCTGATGTCCAGACTCAGTTCTAGCAACATGAGTTTCCATGGAGTCATTCCTGGGAAGAAGGCTGAATCACTCGGCCAGATTGCTCTTGATGTGGTTTTCGGTGATTCCAAGAATTACCGCAAAGAAAAGTTGACATTTGAAGTTGTAGACTTCCAGAGTGCCTACCAAGCTATTTTGGGCAGGCCGGCTTATGCACGCTTCATGGCCCGACCATGTTATGTGTATCTCAAATTGAAGATGCCTGGCCCCAAAGGTGTGATCACTATTACGGGCAATCGGAAGAAAGCGGAAGAATGTTTTCAGAAAGGTTCGAAGATCGCTGATGCTCAGATGGCAGTGGTGGAGTTGCAGGAATACCAGAAGACTGCAGACCCGAGTGATTTGTTGCGAGCCAAGAAGCCCACCAGAGAATCGGCTTTTCAGTCGACTGGCGATACGAAGACAGCTCACATCCACCCGACCGATCCCGGCGCTGCTCCGACTCATATCTCGACAACACTCGACTCCAAATAGGAAGAAGCGCTCATCCAGTTCCTCCGTGAGAACTGGGACATTTTCGCATGGAAGCCTTCTGACATGCCAGGTGTTCCCAGGGAGCTGGCTGAGCATTGCCTGAGAGTCGACTCAAAAGTAAAACCTGTCAAGGAACATCTCCGGCGGTCCACCGTCCAGAAGAGAAAGGCCATTGGCGAGGAGGTGGCTCGACTCTTAGCAGCGGAGTTCATCTGAGAAATTTACCACTCCGAGTGGCTCGCCAACGTTGTTATGGTGCCCAAGAAGGACAAGTCACTTTGCATGTGCATTCACTTTAAACATATCAATCGGGCCTACCGAAAGATCATTTTCCTCTCCCCCGCACCGATTAGATAGTTGACTCGACTGCGGGATGTGAGCGATTGTCTTTTTTAGACGCCTATTCCGAGTACCATCAGATCCGTTTGTATGTACCTGACGAGATCAAAACAGCTTTCATCACTCCATTCGAGTGCTTCTGTTATGTTACCATGCCGTTCAGCCTCAAGAATGTCGGGGCCAAATTCATGAGGATGATTCAGAAGTGTTTGCTCACTCAAATCAGTCGGAATGTGGAGGCGTATATGGATGATATTGTGGTCAAGTCACAGAAGGGTTCCGACCTGCTGGCTGACCTTGCTGAAACCTTTGCCAACCTCAGGAGGTATGATATCAAGCTTAATCCATCAAAGTGCACATTTGGAGTTCCTGGCGGAAAATTACTCGGTTTTCTCGTTTCCGAACGGGGAATCGACACCAATCCAGAAAAAGTCGGCACTATACTCCGAATGAAAAGTCATGCGCGAGTGCACGACGTCCAGAAGCTTACTGGTTGCTTGGCCGCTTTAAGTCGATTCATATCTCGTCTCGGTGAAAAGGCATTTCCCCTTTACCGATTGATGAAGAAGTCCGACAAGTTCGAGTGGACTCCTGAAGCTGATGCAGCGTTTGCAGAGCTCAAACCTCTGCTCTCTACCCAGCCGGTGCTTGCTGCCCCAATCAGTAAGGAGCCTTTGCTGCTTTACATTGCAGCCACGGGACAAGTCGTCAGTACGGTACTTACGGTCGAGCGGGAATAAGAAGGAAAAGCCTTCAAAGTTCAGCGCCCAGTATATTATATTTCTAAAGTTTTGACCCCGTCGAAGCAAAGATATCCTCATTATCAAAAGCTTGTATACGGGATTTATATGACCACAAAGAAAGTTGCTCATTACTTCTCTGATCATTCCATTACAGTCGTCAGCGACGCTCCATTGTCAGAGATCCTGCATAACAGGGATGCAACCGGTCGAGTGGCAAAATGGGCGATTGAACTCCTTCCTCTAGATATCAAGTTTGAGGCAAAGAAAGCTATTAAGTCCCAGGCAATCGCAGATTTCATCGCCGAGTGGATTGAACATCAGCTGTCGACTCAGGTTCACTCGGAGCATTGGACCATGTTCTTCGACGGTTCCAAGATGCTGAATGGTTCCGGTGCTAGAGTAGTGTTGGTCTCCCCCAGAGGAGATAAACTCAGTTATGTTCTTCAAATCCACTTTGATTCCTCCAACAACGAGGCAGAATACGAAGCACTTTTGTATGGGTTGCGCATGGCCATTTCACTCGGCGTCCATCGCCTCATGGTCTATGTCGACTCAGATTTGGTGGTTAATCAGGTGATGAAGGAATGGGACGTCAGAAGTCCAGCCATGACTGGTTATTGCAATGCAGTGAGAAAGCTGGAGAAGAAATTTGAGGGGTTAGAGCTTCATCACATACCCCGACTGAAAAATCAAGCAGCTGATGATCTGGCAAAAATAGGTTCCAAAAGAGAAGCCATCCCCAGCAATGTGTTTTTGGAACACATTCACATACCATCAGTTCAGGAGGATCCCTTCAGTGAAGAGGCCCCGCAGCCAAAAAGCGCCACAGATCCGACTGAAGTTGAAATTCTAGTTGTAGTTGACCTGATCATTGAAGTCTTGGTCATCACTCCCGACTGGACAGTACCGTACATTGCATACATCCTAAGGAAAGAGCTCCCAGAGGACGAAGAAGAGGATCGACAGATCGTCCGACGATCCAAGGCCTTTACAGTCATAAAAGGACAGTTATATAAAGAAAGCGCGACTGGAGTCTGTCAGAGGTGTATTACACCAGAAGAAGGTCGGATGATCCTTGATGATGTCTACTCGGGGACCTGTGATCACCATGCTTCCTCTCGGACCATTGTGGCTAAAGCATACCGAGCGGGATTCTACTGGCCAAGAGCCAATGAAATGGCAAAAGAGATACTCGACAAGTGTGAAGGATGTCAGTATTACTCCAATATGTCGCACAAGCCTGCGTCAGCCCTGAAAACCATTCCACTCATCTGGCCCTTCGCTATTTGGGGGCTGGACATGGTTGGACCACCGAGAACAGGCAGGATCGACTTCACTCATGTGCTAGTAGCAGTCGACAAGTTCACCAAATGGATTGAAGCCAAGCCTATCAAGAATCTTGACGCTTGCACTGCTATCAGTTTTGTCAAAGGGTTAATATTCAGATATGGAGTTCCGCACAGCATCATCACTGACAATGGGTCAAACTTCTATTCTGACAAATTCAGGGCCTTTTGCGCCTCTCAGGGTACCCGAGTCGACTATGCTTCAGTCGCTCACCCCCAGTCGAATGGGCAAGCAGAAAGGGCAAACGGCCTAATTCTCAAAGGACTGAAACCCCGGTTGATGCACGATCTCAAGCACGCAGTAGGTGCATGGGTCGACGAGCTTCCATCAGTCCTTTGGGGATTGAGGACAACCCCAAACCGATCTACCGGAAGAACCCCATTCTTTCTGGTCTACGGAGCCGAGGCAGTCTTGCCGAGTGACCTGCTTCACAATGCTCCCCGAGTCGAGCTCTACTATGAAGATGAAGCAGAACAAGCCCGGCAGGACGCAGTCGACCTCCTGGAAGAAGAAAGAGAAATGGCCATGATCCGATCGACCGTCTACCAACAAGACTTGCGTCGATTCCATGCCAGAAATGTGAAGGGTCGAGCCTTCCAAGAGGGAGACTTAGTCCTCCGAGTGGATCAGCAGAAACCACACAAACTCTCCCATACTTGGGAAGGCCCCTTCATAGTCACCAGAGTCCTTCGCAATTGTCAGGACCCCGACTCAATGCCACATCGATCTAGCATGTAACACCTCATATCACTTTGCGGCCTCACGCACGGTATTCCCACGGGTGTCGCCTTACCTTTTTCCGGGACCGTTTGCGCCTTTTGGCACACGTATATGATAGTGTCGCTAGCATCCATATGATAAGGAGCCCGGGCTGACATGGCTAGTCGTAAACCCAAAGTGGCACAAACTTACAGGGACATGCATCCATGACCCAGCATCGAACGTGTCGGTCATCAGCAAGTGGGTCCGGGCTGTAGCTCTGGGCTAGCAGGACTCCGGTAAACCGGGCTGTAGTGGGCTAACAGGACTCCGGTACTCAATGCGTGACATTTCCCCGAAGGGACAGACACTGGAACGAAGAAGGACACATGCCGGCCAGCCTAAGTGTTCCGGAGTAGTAGCAAGCTACCAAGGCTCAATGGAAACACTAGGAGACATTTCCCGGTAAGAGAGGCTACTAAAGATAAACAACTAGATAGTCAGATCCCACACATACCAAGCATTTCAATCATACACACAATATGCTCGATATGTGCAAATACAACAAGACATCACAACATGACTCTACGACACAAGTAAGTATTCATTAGGCTCCGAGGAGCGGGATATTACAAACAGGGGTCTCATGACCCAACATTCAGAGCATACAAATCAAAGCCCATGCGGAAGCTATGATGTCTGAGTTCAGACATCTATAAATG
The DNA here is from genome assembly GCF_018294505.1 of Triticum aestivum. Classification (NCBI taxonomy): domain Eukaryota; kingdom Viridiplantae; phylum Streptophyta; class Magnoliopsida; order Poales; family Poaceae; genus Triticum; species Triticum aestivum. Next base: position 409,053,218 of record NC_057794.1, read on the forward strand.
GAAAAGGCTGAGAAGCCTGACTATCTACCAGATCCTGCCGAGGGCACAAGATCGTAGCTGAGGTAACAAGCTAAACGTCGAAGTCCACGTGGAACTACTAGTGAGACTGAAGTCTCTCTGCAAAAACATAAATTAAGCAACGTGAGTACAAATGTACCCAGCAAGACTTACATCAGAACTAACTACATATGCATCATTATCAACAAAGGGGATGGTGGGGTTTAACTGCAGCAAGCCAGCTTTGACTCGGTGGCTATCCTAAACTACGACTGCAAGTAAATCTTTTGAGGTGGTGCACACGAGTCCACATATTCACCATATCAATACACCACTATGGATCCACTCCTGTCTCCCTACGAGAACGCCATCCATAGCACTCACGCTTATCTTGCGTATTTTAGAGTATCCACTTTCACTTGTCTATGAACTATGCAAGGGGTCCAAGTTTCCATATCCGTGGAATCCGGCTATTCGAATAGATAATGATAACCCTGCAGGGGTGTACTTCTTCACACACGCTCCCGCCACTTATCGCCCTGTACACATCATGTACCTCGGCAACCTTCAAGCAAAAGCCGGGCGAGGGAGTCGGCCACGACCTGACTAACCAAACAAGTCTCTCGTCCAGGTTTATCGCCTATTCGGGTTCCATCCGCAAGGAGATCCGGCCGGGGTGTCGCTCATGGCCCCAAACGATGTGTGCAGGGTTCCCAAGTCCACCATCCGGGTGCCACTTGGTACACCGGGCCACTGTGCCTAGTCTGTCCCAAGCCCACCTGTACCGGGTGCCACTTGGTAGACTACTAACACTACCTACAAACACCAGAAACTAGTTGCAACTCCTGGACAGAGATCATGTTGATTAATAAGTCGAGAGGGGTCGAGTTACCGGAACCCAATGTGTGGTAGTAACTGGTCATGGATCAGAAACACAGAACTCAGTTCCTGAAGACGGCTGCAATGAGACAACCCACCATGTACTCCTACATGGCCTCTCACCGCTACCTTTACCAAATCGTGTTCACACACTTAGCTCTCAACGGTAGGACATGTTCACACACCTCTGATTCATCCCCGATGAATTAGACCTGACTCAACTCTAAGCAGTAGCAGGCATGACAAACAAGCATGAATGAGTAGGCACAATAGGGCTCAAACAACTCCTACTCATGCTAGTGGGTTTCATCTATTTACTGTGGCAATGACAGGTCATGCAAAGGATAAAGGGGTTCAGCTACCGCAGCAAGTAACAGATGAATCGGTGTTGTCCTAATGCATTAAAAGAGAGCAGGAGCAAGAGAGTAGGATTGTATCGAAATGAACAAGGGGGTTTTGCTTGCCTGGCACTTCTGAAGATAATATAGCTCTTCATCGGTGTCATCGATCTCATCATCGAAACCACGTCTACGGAGAGGGAACAATTACCGGCAACAGAGAGAAACACAATCAATGCAATGCACATTATGATGCATGATCATGACATGGCAACATGCTGGTGTTTTGAGCTAGTGCAGCTAGCAACAAAGTTAAATGAAGTTGGTTTGAACCCTAAGTTCACATCCAAACTCCATATGTGAAATTCAAATGCCATTTATATGATTTGTGCTAAACAGCAGTTATAAGTTGTTCTAACATGGATGAAAATGATACAGATGGATAGATTGGATTTTTCTGATCATTTTTCATATATAAATTACTTCATTCTGAGCTACGGTTGAATTTCTATGAATTTTAGAAGTTTTAAACATTTCCTGAAAATAATAAATCATTTAAGATTTATTTAAATTCCAGAAAGGAATTATTGCATCAGCATGACCTCACAGTGACGTCAGCAGGTCAACAGGTCACTGTCCGGTCAAACCTGACAGTGGGTCCCGCGTGTCAGTGTAATTAGTCTAACTAATTTTTAGTTAACACTAATCCTATCCTAATTAACAGGCCGGCCCCACCTGTCATGGACACAGGGGGGGTCCCGCCGTGGTCAAAGTGGGTCAAACCCACCGGCGGCTTAACGCCGGCGAGGCCAGCCGCGGTGGCGAGCCTCGGGTTTTGCCCACAGGGCTCGGTTTGGCGCGCGGAGCACAGCTTCGGGATGCGGACGCTCGTCCGCATCCAACTGTGGTGGTGGCGCGGCCGAGGAGTGGCCGGAGTGGTGCCGGCGACGAGCTCAGCGGTGGCCGAAGCTCGGGTGCAAGTGGGGATGGGGCTGCGGTGCGCAAACGAGCACGGCGAGGTGCCACGGAGGCTCTACGCGATGCGGGTAGCGCATTGGGCGCATGCCCGGGACCAAATGGTCACCGGAGCATCACCGGCGACGAGTGCGGGTGGCGCGTGCGGTTGGATGTGGTGCGGCAGCTACGGCGTGCGAGAGATGGAGCGGAGAGGGGGAGTAGGAGCAGGAGCTCACGACGGTTGCGACGAGGCGAACGGCGAGCTCGGGGAAGCATCGGGGCGAGCGGGGCGGCGAGGCGGATCTCCGGCGGCCGAGGAGGAGAAAAGCATCGGGGCGGCGCTTCGGGGCCCTTCCGGTCGTGTGGCTCGGTGAGGAGGTAGGGAGCGAGGTGGCGGAGCTCGAGGATAGCTCGGGGCGGCTCGGGGATGGCCGTGGCCGCGGTGGTGCACGTCGGCGGCGGTGGGCATGCTCGGCCATGGGGAGAGAAAGCAGAGGAGCAAGGGGGAGAGAGAACCAGAGAGTGAGAGAGCGTCGGGGGTCGCGTGGCGTCGCGGAGGGAGTCCAGGGCGATGAGGGGGCAGCAGGAGGTGGTGCTCGGGCGCGGGCGCGTCGACACGCCTCTGCCTACTGGCAGAGGTTGAAGACGGTGGGGAGCTGGGCTGGGCCTCTGTCGCATTGCTGGGCCAGGTGGGGCGCTAGGTGGGCTGCAGGTAGGTGGCCCAGGTAGGCTTCCTCTCTCTCTTGTTTTCCTATTACTTTCTGGTTTCTAGTTTTTGCTATTTCTTTTGATTTAGTAATAATACCAAACCATTTCATAAAATCCTGGAAACAATTATGGGTGCTTTCTAAATTATTTCAATGACCCTTAACAATTTCCAACATTTATTTGAACATTTAAATTATTTATAGTATTTAAATGCCCAAAGTCAAATACAATAGGATTTAATTCAAAAATCCAGAATGGCCTAAAAATATGTGCATCATTTTTAGCAGAGGTTTTCACCTTTAACAAAAATAATGAACTTTTCTAAAGGGCATTCTGGGTTCATTGAAAATATTTTTATTTTGATCCTAATTGCATTTTATTTAGTGCTAGGGTTTGTCATCCCCATTTCAAGTTTAAAAGAAATTTAGACATGATGCAGCAACCAAGCTAGCCCAAGTGCATAGCAAGGCCAGGGATGTGACAACTCACCCCCACTAAACAAAAATCTTGTCCCGAGATTCAAGCGTAGGGTAAGGTGAAGGGGGAATGCAAACTAGCACAATCTTCACGATCCAGGTTGCACTTCAACTGAACATTGATTCGTTCACCATCATTGTCTCGAAGTCTTGCTCTGAGAACTCCAACTATCATGACAACGAGAGGAAGGAAAGACCCTAAAAGAATCGTTCTTCTCGAAGGTCAAACAACTCAGGATTAACTCACGAAAGGAAACATAGCAACATCTCTTGAGCTGAGACACGAAGCACACATCTAGAGGATGGAGTGGAACAGATGACGAAGGTTCACTAGGTAGACAATAATCCCACACTTATGAGGGTGGTGAATGGTTGTCAACGTAGCGAGGAGTTGAGTTGCCATGATACCTCAGTGAGACATCCTGGGGGGGGGGTGATTCGTAGATATATCCCCTTAAGTGGAAAAAAAAGAATTACCTTTGATTCAGGATCATTGAAACTCTTTAAACCAGCCTAAGGCAATTCTCGAGCGATCGTTTGGAGGGCGTCGGTAGAATGGCATACTCGGACTTGGATGATGTGGATTACCTTGTTGAAGACAACGTAATGGATGAATTTGCTTATCACCGGAAATGGAAGAGACCCATAGTGGAATGGCACATTGGCGGTGCAAGCTGGGAACAAAATGCAAATGCTGGGAATGATTCTGGTAACTGGGGAAGAACCCAGCAATAGAGAGTGAATTCACTGTTTGAAAAGATCATAGCATTGCCGAGGAAACTGAGAGCATCCCAATTAGTGTCGATGATAACACCCAGTGCTTGTGCGTGCTCTCAAGAACTTGAGCATTTCCATAATCATCAAGATTTTACCAATATCCGTGTCAAGGATCCTGGCAACACAACTTGCTACCATGATGAATGATGATGGATGATGCAGATGCAAAGGAAGATAACACTTTCTCAGATTTTTCCTTAGCGAGGCTAAGGAAACAAAACCTGGATGATCGACCGAGAGACATTTAGCACTCCGCTTCTAATGTTCTCCTTGATGTACTAGCGTATCCCATTCCTTGAAATGGTCTGGTATCTAGAACATCAAGTAAAGGTCGGACTTCGGAAACACAAAAATCATAAGGCATAACTAGGGAGTAAATCCTACGAAGTCCTTATGGGGAGGTGGCCAACTTCCTCAAACAAGATACTACAATAATAGGTCTTCCGGCTGGGTGTGTTGGCCACGACATCCACTTTACCGGTTATCGAGGGACCAATATTATAGTTCTTGGGAAATGTTCCAACCATCATATCTGCCTGAGATTCAGATCTGGTTGGTGTCAGGATATTCCAGACTCGTCGAGTCTAGGAAGAAAAATGAAAGTTTGCAATACAAATCGACGAAATGACGTTGCGAGATTCTCGGGAAATGAACTACGATAGCAAGCTCCAAAACATGAGCTGGTTCTGCTACACATGTGTGAACACGCTGCCTCAGACAAACATGATCACATGGTAGTCTTACAATAAAACACTACCGAGTTATGGTAGGGAACCATCATTGAGGATATAGGAATCTTGTGCATGAACTAGTATTTTCACAGCAACTCCTTTTCCTTGGACAAATCAATCAGTGGCTTGGTGTGCTAGGGATACATAGGAAATGAAGATGATCAGTCTATCAGACCATAGAATACTTCGCACATGCATGACTGACCTGGGATGATTCCAGAGGAGAAAAAACAAACTTTCTCGAATTCACGACGGCAACTTACATCAAATGCACGTGAATCAAAGGAAGTCACTTCTTTCATCCAAACATATACTTCATAAACGGGGCATGAAGAAAATGCTTACACAAGTTTCCAACACTAGCTTAATGTTCAACAAAATCATGGAGGAGATAAGGATGTTGTCAATGGGCTCAACAACAATTCATCCGGGTTTCCTTTTAAAAGGAATTCCATAGTTAAGTGAACACGGTGATAGCATTGGTCAGACCAAAGAATATAATGGTGTATGCTCGAGGAAAAACCACGAGTAAGACAACATTACGAATATCGTTGGTTCTGATTTGATTTGACGATAGCCCATACTCAATCAAAGGTTTGGGTAAGATAATAGATCCAACAATTGATCACAAGGACCAATTGATGAAGATATCATCTTTCTTCAACACACACACACACACAAAAAGATATCCCTTAACATGAACTAAGTCGGACAAGCTTTTATCTTCCAACTCTCCAAGTTGTTGTTTAGCTTGACCAACTAGCTCAGGGGTATCCCACACAGATTCTTGGAGAAGGGGTGGTTTACAGGAAACCATCTTGATCACGAACTCAACATAGCGGCCATGTGTCAACCTGGTGGTACTTCCAAGAAGATATTCAGAAAATCACGAACCACCGATATGTTATTAAGCCAGGGAACAATCCTGTTTTTCAGGGAAAAATGATATGATCGAATAAGCGAGGGATTGGCACAATCCTAACTCATTGATCAAAGTGTGCACCAGAAATATGGACTAGGTAGCACGATCAACCTTAGGGTGATGATTTAACAATCAACACGTAGGGATAAGATTATTGTCCATTAACTACCAAGCAACATAGTTGCTAGGAGTATTGATTCCACACATCACGATTCACTTGTCGGCAACCCGGTTGCGACAACACAGAACCGAGGAATGAATAATGATGGCGAGAAGTATCACTGTATCAAGAATTCATAAGAGGGTGGGCAATTCTCACGATACTCTTGTGATGAAAGAGGGTGATACTCCGAGGTGGAACAGAACAAAAGTTGGATTGGCATTTTGATCTGCGGAATACAACTGCTTTGACCAAATCCTAGGAATGGATAAGGTACTGGAGTTTGTTTCTCCTAGTCATTCCGAAATGGAATGGCTTGACGGACCACAAGAATAATAAGCATCGATAACACGAATGCACAATTACTCCTAACTATCAATTGATAGACGAAGATTGGAATACGACTGAAGAGAGACAACTCAAAGGAACATATATCTTTCTGAGTCGTGGATGCATAGATTAGTATGTCGAGCAAAGCTCAACATTTCTTCCGGATAACCCATGCAGAAGGTAGAACTGGCAGATTCACAATATAGAATGGAGAACTCATCAAGAGCACTCTGGTTGTGATCTTTAGGTTCAAAAGAACTCCTGCCAAGAATGGTTCATGGTATTTGGAAGAACGAAATACCACGGACCTCGAGGACTATCGCAAAGGTTACTAATATCCTAAAGGAACTAGCAACACTATCAACACGAGGTAAGTAGGGTGAATCTTGGGTTCAAAACCCAAGGAGTAGAATACCTACTACTAAGTGGCATCACGGGATGCTTTCGAGAATAAAGGCCAGAATCATCACACTGGGACACAATCATGGCTAGACCACTAGATGATCCCCTAAGCACTTAGGGTCATAATTATTAACTCCAACATATATGTCGAGGCAATAAAGTACCTCAACTCACTAATTTGTATGATTAATCTGACCAAAAGGACATCGGGAACGGGAAGAAGGGATTTGCAAATGCATCAGACTGTTTAGAAACCTGGGATGACTCGGACAGCATAACGGCTGTAATTGCTCAAAAAGATTTGAGACAATCTGCAAAAATGGTGGCATAACCACTTAACAACATCATACCAAGGTTTCGAGATCAACAGTTAACATACAGAAGTCGTAGGAACTGAACTCAAGCTTAAATCCAACAATCTTATAAGTCTACGGATTAGTAACACGTGATCCTGATAGAAAGAAGAGATAGCCTAGTTCTTAATCCCCGTAGGAAAGATAAGATGACTCAGATCAGAAGGGCATGAGGTAAAGGAGTAAAAAGAGCCTTACGTTCCATCCCACAATCAATTCCCTTATATAACTAAAGAATTTCTAGACTCAACTTCGACCAGTTTGGCTTGGTAATCATACAGGCAGTCAAGCTCTGATACCAACGCTGTCAGGACCCCGACTCAATGCCACATCGATCTAGCATGTAACACCTCATATCACTTTGCGGCCTCACGCACGGTATTCCCACGGGTGTCGCCTTACCTTTTTCCGGGACCGTTTGCGCCTTTTGGCACACGTATATGATAGTGTCGCTAGCATCCATATGATAAGGAGCTCGGGCTGACATGGCTAGTCGTAAACCCAAAGTGGCACAAACTTACAGGGACAGGCATCCATGACCCAGCATCGAACGTGTCGGTCATCAGCAAGTGGGTCCGGGCTGTAGCTCTGGGCTAGCAAGACTCCGGTAAACCGGGCTGTAGCGGGTTAACAGGACTCCGGTACTCAATGCATGACATTTCCCCGAAGGGACAGACACTGGAACGAAGAAGGATACATGCCGGCCAGCCTAAGTGTTCCGGAGCAGTAGCAAGCTACCAAGGCTCAATGGAAACACTAGGAGACATTTCCCGGTAAGAGAGGCTACTAAAGATAAACAACTAGATAGTCAGATCCCACACATACCAAGCATTTCAATCATACACACAATATGCTCGATATGTGCAAATACAACAAGGCATCACAACATGACTCTACGACACAAGTAAGTATTCATTAGGCTCCGAGGAGCGGGATATTACAAACAGGGGTCTCATGACCCAACATTCAGAGCATACAAATCAAAGCCCATGCGGAAGCTATGATGTCTGAGTTCAGACATCTATAAATGGAAAAGGCTGAGAAGCCTGACTATCTACCAGATCCTGCCGAGGGCACAAGATCGTAGCTGAGGTAACAAGCTAAACGTCGAAGTCCATGTGGAACTACTAGTGAGACTGAAGTCTCTCTGCAAAAACATAAATTAAGCAACGTGAGTACAAATGTATCCAGCAAGACTTACATCAGAACTAACTACATATGCATCATTATCAACAAAGGGGATGGTGGGGTTTAACTGCAGCAAGCCAGCTTTGACTCGGTGGCTATCCTAAACTATGACTGCAAGTAAATCTTTTGAGGTGGCGCACACGAATCCACATATTCACCATATCAATACACCACTATGGATCCACTCCCGTCTCCCTACGAGAACGCCATCCATAGCACTCACGCTTATCTTGCGTATTTTAGAGTATCCACTTTCACTTGTCTATGAACTATGCAAGGGGTCCAAGTTTCCATATCCGAGGAATCCGGCTATTCGAATAGATAATGATAACCCTGCAGGGGTGTACTTCTTCACACACGCTCCCGCCACCTATCGCCCTGTACACGTCATGTACCTCGGCAACCTTCAAGCGGAAGCCGGGCGAGGGAGTCGGCCACGACCTGACTAACCAAACAAGTCTCTCGTCCAGGTTTATCGCCTATTCGGGTTCCATCCGCAAGGAGATCCGGCCGGGGTGTCGCTCACGGCCCCAAACGATGTGTGCAGGGTTCCCAAGTCCACCATTCGGGTGCCACTTGGTACACCGGGCCACTGTGCCTAGTCTGTCCCAAGCCCACCTGTACCGGGTGCCACTTGGTAGACTACTAACACTACCTACAAACACCAGAAACTAGTTGCAACTCCTGGACAGAGATCATGTTGATTAATAAGTCGAGAAGGGTCGAGTTACCGGAACCCAATGTGTGGTAGTAACTGGTCATGGATCACAAACACAGAACTCAGTTCCTGAAGACGGCTGCAATGAGACAACCCACCATGTACTCCTACATGGCCTCTCACCGCTACCTTTACCAAATCGTGTTCACACACTTAGCTCTCAATGGTAGGACATGTTCACACACCTCTGATTCATCCCCGATGAATCAGACCTGACTCAACTCTAAGCAGTAGCAGGCATGACAAACAAGCATGAATGAGTAGGCACAACAGGGCTCAAACAACTCCTACTCATGCTAGTGGGTTTCATCTATTTACTGTGGCAATGACAGGTCATGCAAAAGATAAAGGGGTTCAGCTACCGCAGCAAGTAACATATGAATCGGTGTTGTCCTAATGCATTAAAAGACAGCAGGAGCGAGAGAGTAGGATTGTATTGGAATGAACAAGGGGGTTTTGCTTGCCTGGCACTTCTGAAGATAATATAGCTCTTCATCGGTGTCATCGATATCATCGTCGAAACCACGTCTACAGAGAGGGAACAATTACCGGCAACAGAGAGAAACACAATCAATGCAATGCACATTATGATGCATGATCATGACATGGCAACATGCTGGTGTTTTGAGCTAGTGCAGCTAGCAACAAAGTTAAATGAAGTTGGTTTGAACCCTAAGTTCAAATCCAAACTCCATATGTGAAATTCAAATGCCATTTATATGATTTGTGCTAAACAGCAGTTATAAGTTGTTCTAACATGCATGAAAATGATACAGATGGATAGATTGGATTTTTCTGATCATTTTTCATATATAAATTATTTCATTCTGAGCTACGGTTGAATTTCTATGAATTTTAGAAGTTTTAAACATTTCCTGAAAATAATAAATCATTTAAGATTTATTTAAATTCCAGAAAGGAATTATTGCGTCAGCATGACCTCATAATGACGTCAGCAGGTCAACAGGTCACTGTCCGGTCAAACCTAACAGTGGGTCCCGCGTGTCAGTGTAATTAGTCTAACTAATTTTTAGTTAACACTAATCCTAACCTAATTAATAGGCCGGCCCCACCTGTCATGGACACAGGGGGGGTCCCGCCGTGGTCAAAGTGGGTCAAACCCACCGGCGGCTTGACGCCGGCGAGGCCAGCCGCGGTGGCGAGCCTCGGGTTTTGCCCACAGGGCTCGGTTTGGCGCGCGGAGCACAGCTTCGGGATGCGGACGCTCGTCCGCATCCAACTGTGGTGGTGGCGCGGCCGAGGAGTGGCCGGAGTGGTGCCGGCGACGAGCTCGGCGGCGGCCGAAGCTCGGGTGCAAGTGGGGATGGGGCTGCGGTGCGCAAACGAGCGCGGCGAGGTGCCACGGAGGCTCTACGCGATGCGGGTAGCGCGTTGGGCGCATGCCCGAGACCAAATGGTCATCGGAGCATCACCGGCGATGAGTGCGGGCGGCGCGTGCGGTTGGATGTGGTGCTGCAGCTACGGCGTGCGAGAGAGGGAGCGGAGAGGGGGAGCAGGAGCAGGAGCTCACGGCGGTTGCGACGAGGCGAACGGCGAGCTCGGGGAAGCATCGGGGCGAGCGGGGCGGCGAGGCGGATCTCCGACGGCCGAGGAGGAGAAAAGCATCGGGGCGGCGCTTCGGGGCCCTTCCGGTCATGTGGCTCGGTGAGGAGGTAGGGAGCGAGGTCGCGGAGCTCGAGGATAGCTCGGGGCGGCTCGGGGATGGCCGTGGCCGCGGTGGTGCACGTCGGCGGCGGTGGGCATGCTCGGCCATGGGGAGAGAAAGCAGAGGAGCAAGGGGGAGAGAGAACCAGAGAGTGAGAGAGCGTCGGGGGTCGCGTGGCGTCGCGGAGGGAGTCCAGGGCGATGAGGGGGCAGCAGGAGGTGGTGCTCGGGCGCGGGCGCGTCGACACGCCTCTGCCTACTGGCAGAGGTTGAAGACGGTGGGGAGCTGGGCTGGGCCTCAGCCGCATTGCTGGGCCAGGTGGGGCGCTAGGTGGGCTGCAGGTAGGTGGCCCAGGTAGGCTTCCTCTCTCTCTTGTTTTCCTATTACTTTCTGGTTTCTAGTTTTTGCTATTTGTTTTGATTTAGTAATAATACCAAACCATTTCATAAAATCCTGGAAACAATTATGGGTGCTTTCTAAATTATTTCAGTGACCCTTAACAATTTCCAACATTTATTTGAACATTTAAATTATTTATAGTATTTAAATGCCCAAAGTCAAATACAATAGGATTTAATTCAAAAATCCAGAATGGCCTAAAAATATGTGCATCATTTTTGGCAGAGGTTTTCACCTTTAACAAAAATAATGAACTTTTCTAAAGGGCATTCTGGGTTCATTGAAAATATTTTTATTTTGATCCTAATTGCATTTTATTTAGTGCTAGGGTTTGTCATCCCCATTTCAAGTTTAAAAGAAATTTAGACATGATGCAGCAACCAAGCTAGCCCAAGTGCATAGCAAGGCCAGGGATGTGACAGCAATGGAGCATACCACCTCTACAATGTCGATCGCCAGATTGATGAGCCGCGAGCCTGGAATGTGGAGCTACTCCGCCCCTTTTATACTTGAATTCTCACTCGGATGAGATGTAATAAGAAAAAAACTCCTATAGTTTATTTTTCAAAGACAAGAGCGTTATAATTTTCCCAGTGATTGTTATTTGTTTGCGAATGAAATCCCCTAGTGGGTGGCTTAGCTGTGAATCCGTTTCGCCTAAATTTGAAAAAATCCTACCGAGTGGAGAGCAGTCCTCCCACTCGGGGGTTAGCTGCAGTCCAGTACTCGCCTAAGTTCTCTCACTTGAGGACTTAGCTGCAGTCAGGCACTCGCCTAAGTTTGAAAAAATCCTACCGAGTGGAGAGCAGTCCTCCCACTCGGGGGCTTAGCTGCAGTCCAATACTCGCCTAAGTTCTGTCATTTGAGGACTTAGCTGCAGTCAGGCACTCGCCTAAGTTTGAAAAAATCCTACCGAGTGGAGAGCAGCCCTCCCACTCGGGGGCTTAGCTGCAGTCCAGTACTCGCCTAAGTTCTGTCATTTCAGGACCTAGCTGCAGTCAGACACTCGCCTAAGTTTGAAAAAATCCTACCGAGTGGAGAGCAGTCCTCCCACTCGGGGGCTTAGCTGCAGTCCAGTAGTCGCCTAAGTTCTCTCACTTGAGGACTTAGCTGCAGTCAGGCACTCGCCTAAGTTTGAAAAAATCCTACCGAGTGGAGAGCAGCCCTCCCACTCAGGGACTTAGCTGCAGTCCAATACTCGCCTAAGTACTCTCACTTGAGGACTTAGCCGCAGTCAGGCACTCGCCTAAGTTTGAAACACATCCTGCTCTGCAGTAACAAGGGGCAGGTCGACTGCTACTTCCTCCTTGGGGAGCTTCGCCACAAATACAACGTGCACTTCATCCTACTCTGCAGTAACAAGGGGCAGGTCGACTGCTACCTCCTCCTTGGGGAGCTTTGCCACAAATACAACATGCGCTCCATCGCTGACCCGCAAGGAGAACAAGGGGCAGGTCGACTGCTACCTCCTCCTTGGGGAGCTTCGCCACAAATACAACGTGTGCTCCATCGCTGACCCGCAAGGGCGACGAGGTGCAGGTCGACTGCTACCGTCTCCTTCGGGGCTGTGCCGCAAATACAAAGGTTGCCTCAAATAAAGAACGATTTCCACTCAACGGGGAATGCATAAAGATATTCAACGATAAACCAAGTTCGGATAAATCCTAAAGGTTTCCGGACCACAGATCAAAGTGCTCGGGCATTCAGCCCGAAAGAGTTTAACGGTTACAAAAACCACTCGGCATTCCGAGGAAAATTTAAGGTGAGGCATAAAAGTTTGTTCACTCCGCAGGAGGAGGGCTGGCAGGCTCGACGAACTCATCCAGGTCGACGCCGTCGGCTATCCGAGTGGCTACAGCGATGAAAGTCTCCATAAAATTTCGGAAGTCATGCTTCTGGGTGTTGGCAACCTTGATTGCTGCCAGTTTTTCTTGTCGCACCTCCTTGCAGTGGACACGAACCAAAGACAGAGCCACATCAGCGCCACACCGAGCAGCAGACTTCTTCTACTCCTGCACTCGGTCAGGGATTTCATTTAGTCGAGTCATCAGGGACTCAAGATCATTTTGGAGCACAGCCTCTGGCCAAAGTGCCGAGTCGATCCGTGACATGGCGACCTTCAGTCGAGCCAAGTAGTCCACGACACCGTCAGTGCGAGATTCCAGGCGGAGCAGATTCATGGAAGTTTCATCTTTCACGGGAGAATTGATCGGATCCAAACCAGGTTCGATCTGCCCAGTCTCCTCCTCGAAGCTCTGGCAAAACTCTGCATCACGACCCAAGGATAAGTCAATTTACATACGCCGAGTCGACGCAAAAAATCAGTCGGAACAAAATGTGCACCTTCAAGCTTGATGAACAATTTCTTGGCAAGACACCTCAGGTAGCTCTCCAGATTGTCCCTCCTGCGAGCAATGCTTTCCATCTTCTCACCCAGGATGAGATTCTCCTTCTTCCAACGCGAGCACTCCTTGTTGGCGTCATTCAGAGCAGATTTCAGCCTGGTATTCTCTTCTTCCAACTAGCCGACCGAAGCCAGCTTCTGTGCAGCTAGAGCGGTTTTGTCATCAGCCTCCTTTCGAGCAGCATCCAAATCCTGATCCTTCTTCGCCAGAGCTTCTCTCAGTTTCTCTACAAAGAAATGATGCCTGATTCAGAAAGAGCAGAAGGGTACTCAAGCTTAAGATAGACCAGTAGATAAATTCGTCTTACCAGTGGCGCCGTCCTTGACCCTTTGCAGCTCTGTCTTGGCCAGCTCCAAGTCAAGGTTCAGTTGGATCTGCTGTTTCTCCAAGTCAGCAAAGCGAGCTCCAAGATCACAAGATTTCTGAAATCAAAGGGGAGAAGTTATTTTTACAGTAAAAAAAAGTTACTAAGGCTATGGTCGACTGCCCGCAGTCCACCATAGCCTCGGGGACTACACCCAGCGGGTGCACTTTGCGTGCCCCCACCGGTTCTGATCCCACTCGACCGACCCGCCAGAGTCGAGTGCAGGGAGTAAAAAAACGGGACGACAGAAAGAGCTCAGACCATAGTCGACTGCCAGCAGTCGACCGCGGTCTCGGGGACTACACCCAGTGGGTGCACTTGGCGTGCCCCCACCGGTTCCGACCCCACTCGACCAGACCGAGTGGAAGAGACAAACTATCAATTCGGTTTACACTCAACAAGATACAAAGACTACAGTCGACTGCACGCAGTCCACCGCAGTCTCGGGGACTACACCCAGTGGGTGCACTCAGCGTGCCCCCACTAATTCAAAGTTCAAGCAACACACCCAGTGGGTGTACTAACGCAAAGATTTTCAGAAAGGAGTCTTCAGATATCATATCCTAACAGAACAAGCGGCGACCAACTAACCTGAACGTTGCTTTGGAGAGTCAAGCTGGCGTCGTAGGGAGCCTGACTGGCGTCTCGCACCATCTTCATCTTCTCCATCATGATACCCACCTGGCGTATAGCTTCCCTAGCAGCGTTCACTTCGTCCTCTGGGACATGATGGGTCGCAAAAACCGAAGGTGGGTCGACAGAGGCCTGAGCAGTCGACGAAGAAGGCAAGGCACTCGACAGTGGCACGGCGAAGGTAACAGAACCCTGATTGGCGTCGCCAGCGTCCTGAACGACTGGTTCCGCCCTCGGTGTCGACTGTAGCGCCTCGCTTGTAGGAGCTTGCCTACTCTTCCTCATCAAAGGCCTCTTGGGCTCTTCGTCATCGTCTGGGAGGTCAATAACGTTGGGAGCTGTGCAAAGTTCAATTGCCAAAGTGACATCACTCAATGATGCACATTGCAATTGGATCGACCAAACAAAGACAGTATGGCAGAAATCATACCCAGATTAGAAGTGACCGCATCCTTCATCACCTCGTCCTCGTCCCTATAAGCTGAGGTCCCGGAAGTGGCAGCACTGACAATCCCAAAGTCCGTCCGGTTAAAACAAGAAAAGCAAACAACATGAAGCGTCGAGTGAATACGAAAGGAGACACTCACGCGGAAGCAACGGGGATGTCAATCTTAATCTTCGGCAACGCCTTCTGAGTCTTCGGCTCTGCAACTTTGGGGTGCTTTGGCGCTTTCTCAGTCGGGGTTGGTGAAGAGACCTGAGGACGCTTCGAAGACTGACTAGCCTGAGCAGTTACCTTTTCACGGGCACTCAGTCGTTCTTGGTCGAGCTTGGATCGCCTCTCCCGGCGAGGAGGCGACTCGACTTCTTCTCCATCACTTGAGTCGTCGCTTCCTCCACCCCCTTCACTGTCGGAAGTCCACTCGCCACTATCGCCGCTGCTCGCCTCGCCTTCCAGAGCTTGCTCTTGCTCTCCGTTAGGCATTGAGTACATTTCAATAATGGCCTGAAAGAAAGCAGGGAGAACAAAGTCAGTCGACATAGCGTATGCAGGAGAAAATTCAAATTACAAAGCAAAAACTCAGAATCGGACCTTCTCTGGTGCATGAGACTGGTCGAATGGAAGGACTCTCCTGGCTCCCCTGGGGTTGTCCTTGTTCCCGGTAATGCCCGACAGCCACTTCTCCAGTGTGTCGTCGTCGACCTCCTCCGGGTGGATTCGAGTGGAGTCCTCAAGACCTGAATACATCCACATCGGATGGTCTTAGGCTTGAAGAGGCTGGATGCGCCGCTGAAGGAAGACCTCCAAGAGATCCATACCGGTGACCCCGTCACGGATAAGCTGGACCACTCGATCGACCAGCACCCTCACCTGCGCCTTCTCCTCCGGGAGCACCTTCAAAGGGGAGGGTTTCCTCACTCGGTCCATGGTAAAGGGAGAGAGGCCAGTCGACTGCCCTAGCGTCGACTGGTCCTTACAGTAAAACCAGGTCGACTGCCATCCGCGGATTGAGTCAGGAAGAATCATGGCCGGAAAAGAACTTTTCCCTCTCATCTGGATACCAAGACCCCCACACATCTGAATCACTCGCGTCCTCTCGTCACTCGGGTTAGCCTTTTTCACCGTCTGGGAGCGACAAGTGAAAATGTGCTTGAAAAGACCCCGGTGAGGCCGGCAACCCAGGAAGTTCTCACACAAAGAAATGAAAGCGGCGAGATAAACAATTGTGTTGGGAGTAAAGTGGTGGAGTTGTGCCCCAAAGAAGTTCAGAAACCCTCGAAAGAAAGGGTGAGGAGGCAAGGAAAATCCACGGTCGACGTGGGTGGCAAGAAGAACACGCTCACCCCCCCGAGGTTGCGGCTCAGATTCCTTCCCCGAAAGCCGCGCCGAGTCATAGGGGATCAGCCCCCCTTCGGCCAGGTCGTCGAGGTCTTCTTGGGTGATCCTCGAGTGGATCCAGTCGCCCTGGATCCAGCCCTTCGGCAGGCCGGTTCGCGAGGAAGATCCGCCCCGACTGGTCGCCTTCCCCTTCGACCTCGCCGTCGCCTTCTTTGCCCGCTCCAGAGCCGCCGTCTTCTCCTTCCCCATTGTCTCCGACGAGACACGTACGGAGCGGTGGCGCTGGGGCGAAAGCGAGCGCAGTGGAGGGGCGTGAAGAGGAGAAGAGGTAATGGGAACGCACTGTTTGGGAGACCCCGATCCAACGCCTTATATGAGGCCGCTTCCGAGTGGCTGACGGGTTGGCCCAGGCGGCTCTGTCAAATCCCGTAACAATCGCGCGCGCGATATGTGGCGAAAAAGGTGGCACGAGGATCGAGGCGGCTCCGCTCTATCCCATCCGATTACTGCGGCCTCCCCCGTCCCGCGCGCTTCCCAAAATTCGGATCCCACGAAATTCGCGGATAGCAGAACAACTTGTCAAACCAAAGATCTCCTCCGCACCATCACTCGGAGCCTTTCAATTAAAGAAACTCACTTGACGAAGAATTAAGAATGGATCAAGACAACTGGAAAGGAAGTCGCTGTCAACACTCGGGTTCATTGATCCGAAACAAGGTATGCTCGCGGCATGAAAAATGAGTCGGAAAAATGCTCAAACCCTGTCCCACTCAAACCTCGACCCATTCGGGGGCTAATGATGAAGTTGTGTACCTAGGGTAGGGTCATGGACCTGTCCAAACTGACCTACCCAAGGATATCTCCAGAAGAAATCATCTTCCAATCGACTTGAAGCTGTCTCACTCAACAGACTTGAAGATACTCGACCAAGAAGCAATCACTCGACCAAGACCAAGCCACTTGACGGTCAGGTGACCTAAAGGCGCTCCGCATGCTAACGGTCGGTTATTAAGTAGCTTTTACGGTCATCATAGCACTTTATTACTAGCATTACTAGTAGCGCCCTGCCTTAATGTACATTGAACCCTTTGTATCGTGGGCTGGCTGGGGTCTTGGCGCACTCTATATAAGCCACCCCCTCCTCCGAAACAAGGGTTCGCACGCCTGTAATTCACACACGCATAATCCAGTCGACCGCCTCCGGGCTCCGAGACGTAGGGCTATTACTTCCTCTAAGAAGGGCCTGAACTCGTAAATCTTGCGTTCCTACAACTCCTCTATAGCTAAGATTTTGCCTCTCCATACTTACCCCCCTACATCACTGTCAGACTTAGAACCACGACACCGCCCACCCTTTTTCCTCAAGGACTCAGATGTCTTAATCAAGTATCCATTTTATGGATGTGAAGTTTCTTCGTTCTTTCTGTCAATGTTTTTATCCGGTGATTCTCATGAAGATTCTAAGGAAGCTTCTAGTCCGTCACTCCACTCGTTTTCTTCTCCGGTGGATCCAATTCAAGCTTTCGGTGTTGATCATATTCTTTTCCGTATTTCAAATGCCTTCTCATGCTGGTGCACCTTATATTCAGTCATTCCACGCTCGTTATTCTATTGTTCCAGAGTGCTCAAGATATCTCAAAGATTCGTGTTTCTACTCTGCTTTCGTAATCCTTTCAAGCTCTTTCGAGGTTGTTATCTCATTCTGGACATTTAATTCAACCGGTGCTTTCTCTCTTTTAAATCGTTCTATGGTGTTTCTTTTGAGTGGGCCCTAACCCACAGGTCTTTTCCCAGGATCTTACCTGACTCTTCTATTTTCCCAGAGCTTATCAAATTCTTTTTGAAGTTTGACGTAAGAATGTGTTATCATCAGTCAAATGTCTTTCTCCAAGATCTTTCAAATTCATTTCATTGTTGATTCAACTTTTATATTCTTCTTTATTCCGGAGTGCCTCAACAATTCATGGTGGTGTTTCTCACCGTCATTTCTCGGATTTTGAAGACCAAAGAAGAGTTTTTCCTCAAAATCTTAACCATTCTCTCAGAGATGCGTAGTTCAAGCTTGATACCATCCTCTCATAATTGTTTTCGATTGTGAGAATTCTTTTCTCCTATCCGGAGCAATTCAAGATTCTTTTCAGTTTGATTCTCCGAAGGCCAACATTTTGGGATCATTCATATTCAGCTTTCAGCTCTCGTTCTCCAAAAATCTTACCGGTGCATCGTTCAAGTGATCTCTAATCAGTTCGTGATCCCTTCGTTCACGTGTATCTAAATTCTCTCAAGTATCCTCGTTCATTTCATAATTCTTCCCGGTGTTCCTTTATCTTTCCTTCGGTCATTTTAATTCTTACGGTGGTCCGTGCAAGAGTTCTCGTCATTCATTATCATATCAATTCATTTGTTCTTTCCAATCCTACCGGTGGATCATTGAAGGTCTCTTCAAGTTTGCGCAATATCTATCTTAATCCTTTCTAAGAGAGTAAGTAGTATGCCAAATCCATTGTTTGTCATCAATTTAATTGTTGAAGGATATGCATAACATAATTCTTACTCTTGTTTCACCCAAGTGATTAATTCCTTATTCTGGAGGTTCATCAAATTCTCGATTCAAGTTGTCCATCTTTCTTTTCCGGAGCTCAAAGTTATTTCAATTATATCATTCCAAAGATCCATCAAATCATTGCAAGGATTCACCTTGTGTTTTCGACCTCTCTTTCCTTCCGTTTGATCATTTCTTTTGTTACCGGAGTTCTTCATGAAGGTTCTTCAAGATGGTTCATCAAGGATTTAATTCTTTCTCGAAGTGTTCATCAAGATTCTTTTCAGAGGAGTCCAAGTATTCTTCACCTTGCATTCCAAAATGCAACTCTTTCTATCTATCTGTTGAGGTGGTGTTACGTCATTCTTGACAATTTCCCTTCATGCTTCATGATTCACAAGTTGTCTGGAATGACATATTTTAATCCCATCATTTTCAAATCGTTCATGAGATCCTTTGCAATCCATCGATCTCGTCAGTGGAGTTATCTTGGGTTATATTTCACCTAAAGCTTTCCCTAAGGATTGTTGCTATTATGGTGCTCATAAATGACCGAAGTTCTTCATTTATCCTCCCGGTGAAATAGTTTCTCATCCCCTTGTCTTATAAATCCAATCAAATCTTTTCCGTGAGTGGCATGTTGTCACCTGATAATGTTGAGATGCCTTCTATAAGCCCACTTCAAGCTTGTCCTTCCATTGTTGGTATTCCAACAACTCCGTTCGACCATTCTCCTAAGGATGCCTTTTGAAGCTCAATTGTGGCACAACTTGGCATTTTCTTCCCCATTATTTTATTTCAATTATCTATCTTCTATTTCTTCCTTCCGGAGGCGTTTTGATGTTGCTCTCTTCAACCCATCTTCTTGTTTTGTCAGGATCGTGTTCTTTTCTTGGTTTATCCATTTAACCAGAGTGTTGTGTCCTCTGCTCTAGTTCTTTCCATCTTATCAAGTTTCATATCACTTTTCAACCGGAGTGCTGTCCAAATTTGTTCTTACTTGTTCCTCTTTCCTAACGGAGTGCTTTCAACTTCGTTCATCTCCATGTGTTTCCTGACGGACAACTTCGTTCCTCTTTCCTTTGAAGGTTCTTTGGTTTCACTCGTTTGTCAAAGGAGCAACTTAGCTTTACCTCTTCTCTTTCTCTTCCGTTTTTCCCTCCGGTGCCATTCTAGATCTCGGGACGAGATCCTCTCGTAGTGGTGCAGTGTTGTAATGCCTCGAGACCGATGTGCCAGGTGTCCTCAAGTTATTCACCATGTTGCCTTGTCATTGTTTGCGTGTCATGAATTCCATATCATGTCATCATGTGCATTTCATTTGCATACATGTTCGTCTCATGCATCCGAGCATTTTCCCCGTTGTCCATTTTGCAATCCGGCGCTCCTATATCACCCGGTGTCCCTTTCTACCTCTTTTCGTGTGCGGGTGTTAAACGTTTTCAGATTGGACCGAGACTTGTCATGCAGCCTTGGTTTACTACCGGTAGACCGCCTGTCAAGTTTCGTGCCATTTGGTCTACGTTTTATACTCCAACGGTTAACCGAGGGACCGAAAAGGCCTCGTGTGTGTTGCAGCCCAACACCCCTCTAATTTGGCCCAAAACCCACCTAAACCACCTCCATCATCTCGGTCGTTTGATCACGGTCGCGTGGCCGAAAACCACACCTCATTTGGACTCTCCTAGCTCCCTCTGCCTATAAATATGTGGCCTCCCCCGAAATTTCCGCGCAGATGAAACCCTAATTTTTTCCCCTCACGCCGTCGGACACTTCCCCACCACCGACGGACATGTCCGCCACCGCCCCGCAGCAAATCGGAGAGCGCCACCTGTCTTCCGCCGCCGTCCTCGCACCGCCGGCCCGCGGGGCCCACGGCAGGCCCGCCCGGGCCCGGATCCGCATCGCCGCC
>NC_057794.1:409074330-409093959 GCF_018294505.1 Triticum aestivum
TTGCCGGAGCGGCCACCGGACGCCAGGGTCCAGTGCCCCTCGCTGTCGCACGCCCGGATCCGGCCGCCGCAGCTCCAGATCTGCCCTTCCCCGGCCTCCTTCGACCTCCTCCTCGTCTCCGGCCGCTCTCCGGCGAGATCCGTGCTGCATCGAAATCCATGCCAAGAACCCTAGATCTGGGTGGGTGAAATATCTCTAAGTCATTTTCCCCCCAGTATTTTTTGGCAGACTTTGACGCATCATAACTCCGCATCCGTAGATCCGATTCGTGCGTGTAGCATATCAAAATGTTCGTCTCGACGAGTACATCATTTCGTCTCATTGCATCATTTTCATTTGAGCTCATCTTGATGCCCGAAATGCTGTTTGAAGAGGGCTATGTGAGGAATTTGACAGATCTGTTTCAGCAAATGGCCTTTTGTCATTTTTGCCATGATTAATGTGTGCATGCTATGATCCTGAGCTCTACATGTGTTTTGTAGAATGCCATGTCATCTTTGCAGAGGTGCTTTCCATGTATTTTTGTGATATTTGTGGTGACTAGCACAAGCATGCAAAGTAGCGTAATCGTTGATGCTGATTTCAGGGACTTAGAATTTCACTAAGTCCTTGTCCTGATTTTATTGTTATGCCATATGTTCATGTTGTTTCCTAGTGATCCGTGCCTCTTTTGAGGATGGTCAGTAAGGATGTTTTGTTAATATTGTTGTGCTCTTTCCATCCATGTCTTTGTTTGCATTTATGGAGCACCTAGCTTGAGTCAATCGAGCTCTTCTTTTGCTATAAAAATGTTCCTGGCAGATTGTTGACATGTTTAGCGATTTTGTCGAGGATGTTGTTGTTGATCCGTGCATGCTATGTTGTTGTTCTTGCCATGTCTAGCTTCTATGACATGTCTTCTTGATGGGTGTATGTTTAGATTGTCATGCCATGCTTTGTAGTGAGTGCATCGAGCTCGTAAAGATGCCTACTCGTTATTTGTTTTGCCATGCTCCAGTTTTTCACCAAGTCTGAATCTGTTTATGTTTTTGCCATGTTCACATGCTTGCAATTGTATTATCTGATCCCTTTTGGCTCATGGTCACTAAGGGACTTTTGTTATATACTTAGAGTAGCTTCATGCCATGCCTTGCTTTGCCATGATATGTTCCTGTAGCATGTAGTTTTCATGCTCTAAAGATTGCTTCCTGATGATAAATTCTTGACATGTTATTTCACTAAGTTTGAAACCTGTTATCTTTTGCACTTTTGCCATGCTTGTTTGAACCTGTTAATGGATGATTTAGCCGTAGCTCAGTGTTAATCTTTTGTTAAGATTCTTGAGTGGATCCCTGCCATGTATTTTGTTGCCATGTTTGAGTGCTGAAGAATATTTATCTGGATGCATTTAGATGGCTACTCGCTGATTATCGCAGACCGGTTCCATATTTTTTTTTGCTTGCCATTTCCAAACCGTGCATCCGATTCCGGTGATCTTTATATCGATTTCAACCGAAATCAACTCCTCTTTCCAATGTCACTCTTGGATTTCAAAGTTGAGGCCAGGTTCAATCATTCCTTTTCAAATCATGCATATGCATCACATACCGTATCCCGCATATCATGCCATGTTCATGTGTTCGTTGTTTACTATGTTGTGTGCTTCTTTCCGGTGTTTCTTCTTCGGGTTGGTTCTGATTACGTCGCGTTTGTGATGACCCGTTCGTCTACATCCGTTTGTCATCTTCATGGACTCGTTCTTCTTCCTTGCGGGATTTCAGGCAAGATGACCATACCCTCGAAATCACTTCTATCTTTGCTTGCTAGTTGCTCGCTCTCTTGCTATGCCTATGCTACGATACCTACCACTTGCTTATCATGCCTCCCATATTGTTGAACCAAGCCTCTAACCCACCTTGTCCTAGCAAACCGTTGTTTGGCTATGTTACCGCTTTGCTCAGCCCCTCTTATAGCGTTGTTAGTTGCAGGTGAATATTGGAGCTTGTTCCATGTTTGGAACATGGATATTTTGTTGGGATATCACAATATCTCTTATTTAATTAATGCATCTATATACTTGGTAAAGGGAGGAAGGCTCGGCCTTATGCCTGGTGTTTTGTTCCACTCTTCCCGCCCTAGTTTCCGTCATATCGGTGTTATGTTCCCGGATTTTGTGTTCCTTACATGGTTGGGTTATAATGGGAACCCCTTGACAGTTTGCCTTGAATAAAACTCCTCCAGCAATGCCCAACATTGGTTTTACCATTCGCCACCTAGCCTTTTCTTTCCCTTGGGTTCTGCAGACTCAAGGGTCATCTTTATTTCAACCCCCTGGGCCAGTGCTTCTCTAAGTGTTTGTCCAACTGAGCGATGTCCGGAGCTACCAGGGGCAACTCTGTGCTGGCCCACCCGACGTCTTGCTCATCCGGTGTGCCCTGAGAATGAGATATGTGAAGCTCCTATTGAGATTTGTCGGCACATCTGGGTGGCTTTGCTGGTCTTGTTTTACCATTGTCGAAATGTCTTGTAACCGGGATGCCGAGTCTGATCGGATTGTCTTGGGAGAAGGAATATCCTTCGTTGACCATGAGAGCTTGTGATGGGCTAAGTTGGGAGACGCCTGCAGGGTTTGAACTTTCGAAAGCCGTCCCGCGGTTATGGGCAGATGGGAATTTGTTAATGTCCGGTTGTAGAAAACCTGAAGTTGATCTTAATTAAAATACATCAACTGCGTGTGTAACCGTGATGGTCTCTTCTCGGTGGAGTCCGGGAAGTGAACACGGTGTTGGAGTAATGCTTGACGTAGGTTGCTGAGTCTTCTCTTCTCGCTCTCTTTTGCGAATATGTTTAGCCACCATATATGATAGTCGCTTGCTGCAGCTCCACCTCATACCTTTTACCCTTCCTATAAGCTTAAATAGTCTTGATCGCGAGGGTGTGAGATTGCTGAGTCCCCGTGACTCACAGATACTTCCAAAACTAGCTTGCAGGTGTCGTTGAACCGTGCAGATGACGCAACCAAGCTCAAGGAGGAGCTCGATGAAGATCTTGTCCTTTGTGTTGTTTCGTTCTAGTTGATCAGTAGTGGAGCCCAGTTGGGGTCGATCGGGGATCTGTGTAGCATTTGGGGTAGTATTCTTTTATTTTGGTTCCGTAGTCGGACCTTGATTGTATTTGGATGATGTAATGGTTTATTCATGTAATTGTGTGAAGTGGCGATTGTAAGCCAACTATGTATCTCTTTCCATTATGTATTACATGGGTTGTGTGAAGATTACCTCACTTGCGACATTGCTTTCAATGCGGTGATGCCTCTAAGTCGTGCTTCGACATGTGGGAGATATAGCCCATCGAGGGCGTTACAGATGCGTGGCACAACACCAAGGAATTGTTGCACTAATATAAACTAGCTATTCGCCCTTGGCCCTCCTGGCCATAGATGATCCACAATGGACCTCATGGCAAGTCCGGATAATCTATGGAGCTCGGCCCAACCGGTCAATCGCTCATTTAGCAACAGCGGACGGACTGGAGCATGAAAACTATGACCAGAACAGCTTCTCCACTTCCAGACCTTTCTGATTCTTGAAGTACTCGGCCACATCAGCAGCACTTGCAGCCAAATCCATGTACTCGTGCGCAGAACTCCATAGCCGGTCCAGAGGCGCATACTTCGGATCCCCGAACTTAGTCCGCAACAAGAAGGGCTTCCCAGATACAATATCCGCAGCTTGATGCAGCTCCTCTTTCGTCGCTCTAATTTTGGAGCGGGCTTCTTTGGCAGCCACCCGGGCCTTTTCCAGGTTCGTCGCTTTCGCCCGGTTTTCTTCTTCAAGAAGCTGGTAATGGTCAGCAGCATCTTTTAACTCTACAACCATCTTGAATATTTTTTCTTTGCTCTCGCAATGCGCGGCCTGTTTGGCCCTTAACTCTTTGGCCGCCTTTAAAGCGGCTGCATTGCTACTCCTTGCTTGCTCCTTGGCTCAGGCAAGCTCCGCCCGAAGGGTCTCCACGGTGGCAGCTCCATCTGCAGTCACAACATATTAAAGATACTAACATCATGCTGCTCTTATTATGTGACAATCACCAGAAAAATCACCTACCATGTGCCTCGTCAAGCCGCTTGTTGACAAGCACGATGTCGGCATCTGCCGCATCCAGCTGCCGCTTTAGTTCGGCAAACCCATCAGTCCAGCTAGCCACTGGAGCTTCAACCACCTGCGCATGAAGGCGGTCTGGTTATTACTTGGGACTATGATCCTCTGTTTGCCGCTGTTTTCGACGACAACCAGAGTCTCAGGGGCTACTATCTACATAGGGCACATCTAAAAATGTGCGGCACTGTCAAAAATGTACATCATTTCACATACCTCAAAACCCGTCAGTAGACTCATAAAGGCTTCATGCAACCCGCTTTCGGCAGACGAAATCCTTTCAATCACCGTACCCATCAACGTGCGGTGCTCTTCTGAGATAGCCGCTTGCTCTAGCAGATCCCTCAATACGTTCGACCGTACACCAGACGGTGCCGGACTCTTTCGATTGCCCTCTTCAAGAGCCGGATACTGAGGACTTCGGGTGGCCATAGGATTACCTTCTGGCCTTGCCAGATCAGGAGAAACCCTCCGCGACGACACCTCGGGGTCGCCCGCCTCATGAGGCGGTATGGCAGGGGGAGGCGTTTTGCTCTCCATCATCTCTGGAAGAAGATCCCCTAAAGATGAGCTCTGCTGATAAGGGCTTAGATCCGAACTACAAGATAAATGCCCCGGTTATTTTCCTTAGAGGTAAAGCAAGATATTTTCATTATTAAATACCCTTTTACTTACAGCTCGGTGGAGGGCTGGTCCCCTTGAGGGCGTAGTGCGGCCAGGGTATCCCCCAGGGCAGGACCCTCCGGCGGAGATTTCTTCCCCCGTTTGGAGACCATTGTCTCTGGGTCCTCAGAGGCGGTTCTCTTCCTTCCCTGGGGAGAGGAAGTTTCAGTTCCTCCTCCCCGGCTAACCTCCTTCGCGGAGGCGCTAGTCTCCTTGTTCCCCCCTTTATCCTCTCCTGAGGGCGCTTGATAAGGCGCGATCTCCAGCATCCTGGTTAGCACGGGATTTGGTGAGGTCTCAGGGAGGGGGGCCGGGCACCTGATCAACTTTGCCTTCGCTATCCAATCCTGGACAAAGAGCGGATTTTTTAGGGCAATGTTGCTATAAATAAACGGACAGTGTGTTCGGATGCGGGGCTACTTACTTGGGTATCCGGGTGATTGCAGCTCAGACCTGCATCCTCGGTGATGTCCGGACACATTCTTTGTGGTCCGAAGAACAATTTGTACATCTCTTCGTGCGTCATGCCGAGGAAATGTTGAATAGCTCGCGGTCCTTCCGGGTTGAATTCCCACATGCGAAGGGGCCGGCGTTTGCAAGGCTGGACTTGACGAACTAGCATAACTTGCACTACCATAACGAGACTGAAATCTCTCTCAAAGAGACCTCGGATACGGATTTGCAGTATTGGCACGTCCTTGGCTGGACCCCAGCTCAGCCCCCTGCTGATCCATGACATCAGTTGTGGTGGGGGGCCTGAGCGAAAGGTGGGGGCAGCTACCCACTTGGCACTTCGGGGAGCTGTGATGTAGAACCACTCCTGCTGCCACAATCCGGACACCTCTGGGAAGCAACCCTCAGGCCATGGAGCATCAGCGATTTTGCTTATTAAAGCGCCTCCGCACGCTGCATGCCGCCCCTCGATCATCTTCGGCTTCACCTTGAAGGTCTTGAGCTACAGGCCGAAGTGAGGGGTAATGCGGAGGAAGGCCTCACATACGACAATAAATTCGAGATGTGAAGAAGGGAATCCGGGGCCAGATCATGAAAATCTAGCACATAATAGAACATAAGACCCCTAACAAAGGGATCCAGAGCGAGGCCTAGTCCTCAGAGGAAGTGGGATATGAACATGACGCTCTCGTTGGGTTCGGGAGTAGGGACGACCTGCCCTCGGGCAGGCAGCCGATGCGAAATTTCTGCGGTCAGATATCTGGCCTCTCTCAACTTCTTGATGTCCTCCTCCGTGACAGAGGAAGGCATCCACCGACCTTGAAGGTTGGATTCGGACATAGTTGAAGGTCCGAAGTGCCTAAACCTGAGCTTTGGGTGTTGGAACTCGAGGCGGGAGGCGGATTCGATTAAGATCGAGAGGAAAAAGCCTTGTCCCCTTTATAAAGAGGGTGAATATCAAGCGTCCTCCTCGTGGCCGTTTGGGACTTGCCTAAGATCTAGGAGTCCTACCCATAGGCATGGTTCGGTTACCCACGTCCGTATTGATGAGAATCCTGTAATAAAGGGGACACGATCTCTGCTTCGACAAGACGTGCCAAGGAAACCACCTCACGAAACACGCTGAGATTGGTTATGAAAAACGATTCGAATAAAGACCTGGTTGTGGTGTGGTGTCACACTACGGGGTACGTCAGCAGATTAGATTGATGGAAATATTATTCTCTCTACAGTGGTATGTGGAACTTGTTTTACAGAGCCGGACACGATCCTCGTGTTCAAAATCTTCTATGAAGTATCCGGAGGAGGAACCCGCCTTGCAATGCCGAAGACAATCTACACGCCGGACTCATCGTCATTGAAGCCTGGTTCAGGGGCTACTGAGGGAGTCCAGGATTAGGGGGTATCTGGACAGCCGGATTATATCCTTTGGCCGGACTGTTGGACTATGAAGATACAAGATTGAAGACTTCGTCCCGTGTCCAGATAGGACTCTCCTTGGCGTGGAAGGCAGGCTTGGCAATACGGATATGTAGATCTCCTTCCTTATAACCGACTCTATGTAACCCTAGCCCCTCTGGTGTCTATATAAACAGGAGGGTTTAGTTCGTAGGAACAACAACAATCATACCATATTCTAGCTTCTAGGGTTTAGCCTCTTCGATCTTGTGGTAGATCAACTCTTGTACTACTCATATTATCAAGAACAATCAAGCAGGACATAGGGTATTACCTCCATCAAGAGGGCCCGAAAACCTGGGTAAACATCGTGTCCCCTGCCTCCTGTTACGATCTGCCTTAGACGCATAGTTCGGGACCCCCTACCCGAGATCCGCCGGTTTTGACACCGACAGAGGGCGAATAAAATGGCAAGGTGAATTGGGGGGAGAGGAAAACAAGAGGCAAATGGCAAATAATGTAATGCGGGAGATAGGGATTGTGATGGGTACTTGGTATGTTGACTTTTGCGCAGACTCCCTGGCAACGGCGCCAGAAATTCTTCTTGCTACCTCTTGAGCACTGCGTTGGATTTCCCCGAAGATGAAGGGATGATGCAGCAAAGTAGCGTAAGTATTTCCCTCAGTTTTTGAGAACCAAGGTATCAATCCAGTAGGAGGATACACTCGAGTCGCTCGTACCTACACAAAAACAATAGCTCAACGCAACCAACGCGCTTAGGGGTTGTCAATCCCTTCACGGTCACTTACGAAAGTGAGATCTAATAGAGATGATAAATAATATTTTTGGTATTTTTGGTATAGAGATACAAAGTAAATAAACTAAAAGCAAAGTAAAAGCAAAGCAATAATAAAGTGATGGAGATTGATATGATGAGAAAGAGACCTGGGGGCCATAGGTTCCACTAGTGGCTTCTCTCAAGAGCATAAGTATTCTATGGTGGGTGAACAAATTACTGTTGAGCAATTGACAGAATTGAGCATAGTTATGAGAATATCTAGGTATGATCATGTATATAGGCATCACATCCGAGACAAGTAGACCAAAATGATTATGCATCTACTACTATTACTCCACTCATCGATCGCTATCCAACATGCATCTAGAGTATTAAGTTAAAACAGAGTAACGCCTTAAGCAAGATGACATGATGTAGAGGGATAGTTTCATGCAATATGATAAAAACCCCATATTTTTATCCTCGATGGCAACAATACAATACGTGCCTTGCTGCCCCTTCTGTCACTGGGAAAGGACACCGCAAGATTGAACCCAAAGCTAAGCACTTCTCCCATGGCAAGAACAACCAATCTAGTAGGACAAATCAAACTGATAATTCGAAGAGACTTGCAAAGATAACCAATCATACATAAAAGAATTCAGAGAAGATTCAAATATTATTCATAGATAGACTGGATCATAAACCCACAATTCATTGGTCTGAACAAACACACCACAAAAACAAGATTACATCGAATAGATCTCCACGAGAGAGGGGGAGAACATTGTATTGAGATCCAAAAAGAGAGAAGAAGCCATCTAGCTACTAGCTATGGACCCGTAGGTCTGAAGTAAACTACTCACACTTCATCGGAGGGGCTTGGATGATGATGTAGAAGCCCTCCATGATCGATGCCCCCTCCGGCAGAGCTCCGAAACAGGCCCCAAGATGGGATCTCGTGGATACAGAAAGTTGCGACAGTGGAATTAGGTTTTTGGCTCCGTCCCCTGTCGTTTGGGGGTACGTGGATATATATAGGAGGAAGAAGTACGCCGGTGGAGATTCGAGGGGCCCATGAGGCAGGGGGCGCCCTAGGGGGGGCGCCCCTACCCTCGTGAGCACCTCGTGGCTTTCTCGACGGAGGGTCCAAGTCTCCTGGATCTTATCTGATGAGAAAATCACGTTTCTGAAGGTTTCATTCCGTTTGGACTCCGTTTGATATTCCTTTTCTTCGAAATCCTAAAACAGGCAAAAAACCAACAATTCTGGGCTGGGCCTTCGGTTAATAGGTTAGTCCCAAAAATAATATAAAAGTGGAAAATAAAGCCCAATAATGTCTAAAACAGTAGATTATATAGCATGGAGCAATAAAAAAATTATAGATACGTTGGAGACGTATCAGTGAATGGCGGGTGTCTGTTTCTCCAACTTTAGTTGAATCAAATTTGACTGCAGCCTATCCTTGTTGATGGTTAAAACAACAAACTTAATAAATCACCGTTGTGGTTTTGATGCGTAGGTAAGAACAGTTCTTTCTAGAAGCCCATAACAGCCACGTAAAACTTACAACAACAAAGTAGAGGACGTCTAACTTGTTTTTGCAGGGCATGTTGTGATGTGATATGGTCAAGACATGATGTGATATATGTTATTGTATGAGATGATCATGTTTTGTAGAAGTTACCGGCAACCGGCAGGAGCCTTGTGGTTGTCTCTTTATTATATGAGATGCAAACGCCATGTAATTGCTTTACTTTGTCACTATGCGTTAGCAATAGTTGTAGAAGCAATAGTTGGCGAGAAGACCACGACGCTATGATGGAGATCAAGGTGTCAAGCCAGTGGCGATGGAGATCATGACAGTGCTTTGGAGATGGAGATCAAAGGCACAAGATGATGATGGCCATATCATGTCACATATTTTGATTGCATGTGATGTTTATCTTTTATGCATCTTATTTTGCTTAGTATGGCAGTAGCATTATAAGATGATCCCTTAACTAAAATTTCAAGGTATATGTGTTATCCCTGAGTATGCATCATCGCGACAGTTCGTCGTGCTGAGACACCACGTGATGATTGGGTGTGATAGGCTCTACGTTCACATACAATGGGTGCAAGACGGTTTTGCACATGCGGAATACTCAGGTTAAACTTGACGAGCCTAGCATGTACAAACATGGCCTCAGAACACTGGAGACCAAAAGGTCGAACGTGAATCATATAGTAGATATGATCAACATAGAGATGTTCACCATTGAAGACTACTCCATCTCACGTGATGATCGGACATGGTTTAGTTGATTTGGATCACGTATCATTTAGATGACTTGAGGGATGTCAATCTAAGTGGGAGTTCTTAAGTAATATGTTTAATTGAACTTAATTTATCATGAACTTAGTCCTGATAGTTTTTGCATATCTATGTTGTAGATCAATGGCCCGTGCTACCGTTCCCTTGAACTATAATGTGTTCCTAGAGAAAGCTAAATTGAAAGATGATGGTAGCAACTACACGGACTGGGTCTGTCACTTGAGGATTATCCTCATTGCTGCACAGAAGAATTATGTCCTTGACGCACCACTAGGTGAAAGGCCTGCTGCAGGAGCAGATGCTGATGTTATGAACGTCTGGCAAGCTCGATCTGATGATTACTCGATAGTTCAGTGTGCCATGCTTTACAGATTAGAATCGGGACTTCAAAGACATTTTGAACGTCATGGACCATTTGAGATGTTCCAGGAGTTGAAGTTAATATTTCAAGCAAATTCCCGAGTTGAGAGATATGAAGTCTCTGACAAGTTCTATAGATGCAAAATGGAGGGGAATAGTTCTATCAGTGAACACATACTCAAAATGTCTGGGTATCATAACCACTTGACTCGGCTGGGAGTTAATCTTCCAGATGATAGTGTTATTGACAGAGTTCTTCAATCACCGCCACCAAGCTACAAAGGCTTCGTGATGAACTACAATATGCAAGGGATGGATAAGACAATTCCCGTGCTCTTCGCTATGCTCAAAGCTGCGGAGGTAGAAATCAAGAAGCAAGAAAAAGGGCAAGGGAAAGAAGGGGAACTTCAAGAAGCCCAAGTCTGGACCCAAGCTTGAAACTGAGTGCTTCTACTGCAAAGGGACTGGTGACTGGAAGCGGAACTGCCCCAAGTATTTGGCGGATAAGAAGGATGGCAAAGTGAACAAAGGTATATTTGATATACATGTTATTGATGTGTACCTTACTAATGCTCGTAGTAGCACCTGGGTATTTGATACTGGTTCCGTTGCTCATATTTGTAACTCGAAACAGGGGCTACGGATTAAAGAAGATTGGCTAATGACGAGGTGACGATGCGTGTCGGGAATGGTTCCAAGGTCGATGTGATCACCGTCGGCACGCTACCTTACATCTACCTTCAGGGTTAGTTTTAGACCTGAATAATTGTTATTTGGTGCCAGCGTTGAGCATGAACATTATATCTGGATCTTGTTAGATGTGAACAATTATTCATTTAAATCAGAGAATAATGGTTGTTCTACTTATATGAGTAATATCTTTTATGGTCATGAACCCTTGAAGAGTGGTCTATTTTTATTGAATCTTGATTGTGGTGATACACATATGCATAATATTGATGCCAAAAGATGCAAAGTTGATAATGATAGTGCAACATATTTGTGGCACTACCATTTAGGTCATATTGGTGTAAAACGCATGAAGAAACTCCATGCAGATGGACTTTTGGAATCACTTGATTATGAATCATCTGATACTTGTGAACCATGCCTCATGGGCAAGATGACTAAAACTCCGTTCTCGGGAACAATGGAGCGAACTAATGACTTATTGGAAATAATACATATCGATGTATGCGGTCCGATGAGTGTTGAGGCTTGCGGCGGGTATGATTATTTTCTGACCTTCACGGATGATTTGAGCAGATATGGGTATATCTACTTGATGAAACACAAGTATAAAACATTTGAAAAGTTTAAAGAATTTCAGAGTGAAGTGGAGAATCATCGTAACAAGAAAATAAAGTTTCTACGATCTGATCGCGGAGGCGAATATTTGAGTTACGAGTTTGGCCTTCATTTAAAACAACATGGAGTAGTTTCACAACTCACGCCACCTGGAACATCACAGCATAATGCCGTGTCCGAACATCGTAACCGTACTTTATTAGATATGGTGAGATCTATGATGTCTCTTACTGATTTACTAAAGGAAATATGCCCTAGAGGCAATAATAAAGTTATTATTTATTTCCTTATATCATGATAAAAGTTTATTATTCATGCTAGAATTGTATTATCCGGAAACATAATACTTGTGTGAATACATAGACAAACTAAACGTGACTAGTGTGCCTCTACTTGACTAGCTCGTTAATCGAAGATGGTTATGTTTCCTAACCATAGACATGTGTTGTCATTTGATTAACGGGATCACATCATTAGGAGAATGATGTGATTGACATGACCCATTCCATTAGCTTAACACCCGATCGTTTAGTATGTTGCTATTGCTTTCTTCATGACTTATACATGTTCCTATGACTATGAGATTATGCAACTCCCGTTTGCCAGAGGAACACTTTGTGTGCTACCAAACGTCACAACGTAACTGGGTGATTATAAAGGAGCTCTACAGGTGTCTCCAAAG
This sequence comes from Triticum aestivum, assembly GCF_018294505.1. Taxonomy (NCBI): domain Eukaryota; kingdom Viridiplantae; phylum Streptophyta; class Magnoliopsida; order Poales; family Poaceae; genus Triticum; species Triticum aestivum. Next base: position 409,086,423 of record NC_057794.1, read on the forward strand.
GTACATGTTGGGTTGGCGTATTTCGAGATTAGGATTTGTCACTCCGATTGTCGGAGAGGTATCTTTGGGCCCTCTCGGTAATGCACATCACATAAGCCTTGCAAGCATTGCAACTAATGAGTTAGTTGCAAGATGATGTATTATGAAATGAGTAAAGAGACTTGCCGGTAACGAGATTGAACTAGGTATTGAGATACCGACGATCGAATCTCGGGCAAGTAACATAGCGATGACAAATAGAACAAAGTATGTTGTTATACGATCTGACCGATAAAAGATCTTCGTAGAATATGTGGGAGCCAATATGAGCATCCAGGTTCCGCTATTGGTTATTGACCGGAGACATGTCTCGGTCATGTCTACATTGTTCTCGAACCCGTAGGGTCCGCACTCTTAACGTTACGATGACAGTTTCATTATGAGTTTATATATTTTGATGTACTGAATTTTGTTTGGAGTCTCGGATGTGATCACGGACATGACGAGGAGTCTCGAAATAGTCGAGACATAAATATTGATATATTGGACGGCTATATTCGGACACCGGAAGTGTTCCGGGTGATTTCGGAGAAAACCGGAGTGCCGGAGGGTTACCGGAACCACCCGGGAGAAGTAATGGGCCTTATGGGCCCTAGTGGAGAGATAGAGGGGCAGCCAGGGTGGGCCGCGCGCCCCCTCCCCTCTGGTCCGAATTGGACTAGGAGAGGGGGGCGGCGCCCCCCTTTCCTTCTCCCTCTCCCCCTTCCTTTCCCCCTCCTAGTAGGAGTAGGAAAGAGGGGAGTCCTACTCCTACTAGGAGGAGGACTCCTCCTCCTTGGCGCGCCCTAGGGTCGGCCGGCCTCCCCCCTTGCTCCTTTATATACGGGGGCAAGGGGGCACCCCTAGACACACAAGTTGATCCCCGTGATCGTTTTCTTAGCCGTGTGTGATGCCCCCTTCCACCATACTCCTCGATAATGTTGTAGCGGTGCTTAGGCGAAGCCCTGCGACGGTAGAACATCAAGATCGTCACCACGCCGTCGTGCTGACGGAACTCTTCCCCGACACTTTGCTGGATCGGAGTCCGGGGATCGTCATCGAGCTGAACATGTGCTAAAACTTGGAGGTGCCGTAGTTTTGGTGCTTGATCGATTGGGCCGTGAAGACGTACGACTACATCAACCGCGTTGTCATAACGCTTCCGCTGTTGGTCTACGAGGGTACGTAGACAACACTCTCCCCTCTCGTTGCTATGCATCACCATGATCTTGCGTGTGCATAGGAATTTTTTTTGAAATTACTACGTTCCCCAACAGTGGCATCCGAGCCTAGGTTTTACGTGTTGATGTTTTATGCACGAGTAGAACACAAGTGAGTTGTGGGAGATATAAGTCATACTGCTTACCAGCATGTCATACTTTGGTTCGGCGGTATTGTTGGATGAAGCGGCCCAGACCGACATTACGCGTATGCTTACGCGAGACTGGTTCTACCGACGTGCTTTGCACACAGGTGGCTGGCGGGTGTCAGTTTATCCAACTTTAGTTGAACCAAGTGTGGCTACGCCCGGTCCTTGCGAAGGTTAAAAACAGCACCAACTTGACAAACTATCGTTGTGGTTTTGATGCGTAGGTAAGATTGGTTCTTGCTTAAGCCCGTAGCAGCCACGTAAAACTTGCAACAACAAAGTAGAGGACGTCTAACTTGTTTTTACAGGGCATGTTGTGATATGGTCAAGACATGATGCTAAATTTTATTGTATGAGATGATCATGTTTTGTAACTGAGTTATCGGCAACTGGCAGGAGCCATATGGTTGTCGCTTTATTGTATGCAATGCAATTGCGCTGTAATGCTTCACTTTATCACTAAGCGGTAGCGATAGTCGTGGAAGCATAAGATTGGCGAGACGACAACGATGCTACGATGGTGATCAAGGTGTCGCGCCGGTGACGATGGTGATCATGACGGTGCTTCAAAGATGGAGATCACAAGCACAAGATGATGATGGCCATATCATATCACTTATATTGATTGCATGTGATGTTTATCTTTTATGCATCTTATCTTGCTTTGATTGACGGTAGCATTTTAAGATGATCTCTCACTAATTATCAAGAAGTGTTCTCCCTAAGTATGCACCGTTGCGAAAGTTCTTCGTGCTGAGACACCACGTGATGATCGGGTGTGATAGGCTCTACGTTCAAATACAGCGGGTGCAAAATAGTTGCACACGCGGAATACTCAGGTTATACTTGATGAGCCAAGCATATACAGATATGGCCTTGGAACACGGATACCGAAAGGTGGAGCGTGAATCATATAGTAGATATGATCAACATAGTGATGTTCACCAATGAAACTACTCCATCTCACGTGATGATCGGACATGGTTTAGTTGATTTGGATCACGTGATCACTTAGAGGATTAGAGGGATGTCTATCTAAGGGGGAGTTCTTTAGTAATATGATTAATTGAACTTAAATTTATCATGAACTTAGTACCTCATAGTATCTTGCTTGTTTATGTTTGATTGTAGATAGATGGCCCATGCTGTTGTTCCATTGAATTTTAATGCGTTCCTTGAGAAAGCAAAGTTGAATGATGATGGTAGCAATTACACGGACTAGATCCGTAACTTGAGGATTATCCTCATTGCTGCACAGAAGAATTATGTCCTGGAAGCACCGCTGGGTGCCAGGCCTGCTGCTGGAGCAACACCAGATGTTATGAATGTCTGACAGAGCAAAGCTGATGACTACTCGATAGTTCAGTGTGCCATGCTTTACGGCTTAGAATCGGGACTTCAACGACGTTTTGAACGTCATGGAGCATATGAGATGTTCCAGGATTTGAAGTTAATATTTCAAACAAATGCCCGGACTGAGAGATATGAAGTATCCAATAAGTTCTATAGCTGCAAGATGGAGGAGAACAGTTCTGTCAGTGAGCATATACTCAAAATGTCTGGGTATAATAATCACTTGATTCAATTGGGAGTTAATCTTCCAGATGATTGCGTCATTGACAGAATTCTCCAATCACTTCCACCTAGCTACAAGAGCTTTGTGATGAACTATAATATGCGACAATTCCTGAGCTCTTCGCAATGCTGAAAGCTGCGGAGGTAGAAATCAAGAAGGAGCATCAAGTGTTGATGGTCAACAAGACCACTAGTTTCAAGAAAAAGGGCAAAGGGAAGAAGAAGGGGAACTTCAAAAAGAACAGCAAGCAAGTTGCTGCTCAGGAGAAGAAACCCAAATATGGACCTAAGCCTGAAACTGAGTGCTTCTACTGCAAGCAGACTGGTCACTGGAAGCGGAACTGCCCCAAGTATTTGGCGGATAAGAAGGATGGCAAGGTGAACAAAGGTATATATGATATACATGTTATTGATGTGTACCTTACTAATGCTCGCAGTAGCACCTGGGTATTTGATACTGGTTCTATTTCTAATATTTGCAACTCGAAACAGGGACTACGGATTAAGCGAAGATTGGCTAAGGACGAGGTGACGACGCGCATGGGAAATGGTTCCAAAGTCGATGTGATCGCGGTCGGCACGCTACCTCTACATCTACCTTTGGGATTAGTATTAGACCTAAATAATTGTTATTTGGTGCCAGCGTTAAGCATGAACATTATATCTGGATCTTGTTTGATGCGAGACGGTTATTCATTTAAATCAGAGAATAATGGTTGTTCTATTTATATGAGTAATATCTTTTATGGTCATGCACCCTTGAAGAGTGGTCTATTCTTATTAAATCTCGATAGTAGTGACACACATATTCATAATGTTGAAGCCAAAAGATGCAGAGTTGATAATGATAGTGCAACTTATTTGTGGCACTGCAGTTTAGGTCATATCGGTGTAAAGCGCATGAAGAAACTCCATACTGATTGACTTTTGGAACCACTTGATTATGAATCACTTGGTACTTGTGAACCGTGTCTTATGGGCAAGATGACCAAAACACCGTTCTCCGGTACTATGGAGAGAGCAACAGATTTGTTAGAAATCATACATACAGATGTATTTGGTCCGATGAATGTTGAGGCTCGTGGCGGATATCGTTATTTTCTCACCTTCACAGATGACTTAAGCAGATATGGGTATATCTACTTAATGAAACATAAGTCTGAAACATTTGAAAAGTTCAAAGAATTTTAGAGTGAAGTTGAAAATCATCATAACAAGAAAATAAAATTCCTACGATCTGATCGTGGAGGAGAATATTTGAGTTACGAGTTTGGTGTACATTTGGAACAATGCGGAATAGTTTCGCAACTCACGCCACCCGGAACACCACAGCGTAATGGTGTGTACGAACATCGTAATCGTACTTTACTAGATATGGTGCGATCTATGATGTCTCTTACTGATTTACCGCTATCGTTTTGGGGTTATGCTTTAGAGACGGCCGCATTCACGTTAAATAGGGCACCATCAAAATCCGTTGAGACGACGCCTTATGAACTGTGGTTTGGCAAGAAACCAAAGTTGTCGTTTCTGAAAGTTTGGGGCTGCGATGCTTATGTGAAAAAGCTTCAACCTGATAAGCTCGAACCCAAATCGGAGAAATGTGTCTTCATAGGATATCCAAAGGAAACTATTGGATACACCTTCTATCACAGATCCGAAGGCAAGACTTTTGTTGCTAAATTCGGAAACTTTCTAGAGAAGGAGTTTCTCTTGAAAGAAGTGATTGGGAGGAAAGTAGAACTTGATGAGGTAACTGTACCTGCTCCCTTATTGGAAAGTAGTACATCACAGAAACCGGTTTCTGTGACACCTACACCAATTAGTGAGGAAGCTAATGATGATGATCATGAAACTTCAGAACAAGATACTACTGAACCTCGTAGATCAACCAGAGTAAGATCCGCACCAGAGTGGTACGGTAATCCTATTCTGGAAGTCATGCTACTAGATCATGATGAACCTACGAACTATGGAGAAGCGATGGTGAGCCCAGATTCCGCAAAATGGCTTGAACCCATGAAATCTGAGATGGGATCCATGTATGAGAACAAAGTGTGGACTTTGGTTGACTTGCCCAAAGATCGGCAAGAAATTGAGAATAAATGGATCTTCAAGAAGAAGACTGACGCTGATGGTAATGTTACTGTCTACAAAGCTTGACTTGTCGCAAAAGGTTTTCGACAAGTTCAAGGGATTGACTACGATGAGACCTTCTCACCCGTAGCGATGCTTAAGTCTGTCCGAATCATGTTAGCAATTGCCGCATTTTATGATTATGAAATTTGGTAGATGGATGTAAAAACTGCATTCCTGAATGGATTTCTGGAAGAAGAGTTGTATATGATGCAGCTGGAAGGTTTTGTCGATCCAAAGGGAGCTAACAAAGTGTGCAAACTCTAGCGATCCATTTATGGACTGGTGCAAGCCTCTCAGAGTTGGAATAAACGCTTTGATAGTGTGATCAAAGCATTTGGTTTTGTATAGACTTTTGGAGAAGCCTGCATTTACAAGAAAGTGAGTGGGAGCTCTGTAGCATTTCTGATATTATATGTAGATGACATATTACTAATCGGAAATGATATAGAATTTCTGGATAGCATAAAGGGATACTTGAATAAGAGTTTTTCAGTGAAAGACCTTGGTGAAGCTGCTTACATATTGGGCACTAAGATCTATAGAGATAGATCAAGACGCTTAATTGGACTTTCACAAAGCACATACCTTGACAAAATTTTGAAGAAGTACAAAATGGATCAAGCAAAGAAAGGATTCTTGCCTGTGTTACAAGGTGTGAAATTGAGTAAGACTCAATGCCCGACCACTGCAGAAGATAGAGAGAAAATGAAAGATGTTCCCTATGTTTCAGCCATAGGCTCTATCATGTATGCAATGCTGTGTACCAGACCTGATGTATGGTTTGCTATAAGTCTAGCAGGGAGGTACCAAAGTAATCCAGGAGTGGATCACTGGACAGCGGTCAAGAACATCCTGAAATACCTGAAAAGGACTAAGGATATGTTTCTCGTATATGGAGGTGACAAAGAGCTCATCGTAAATGGTTACGTTGATGCAAGCTTTGACACTGATCCGGACGATTCTATATCGCAAACCGGATACGTGTTTACATTAAACGGTGGAGCTGTCAGTTGGTGTAGTTCTAAACAAAGCATTGTGGCGGGATCTACATGTGAAGCGGAGTACATAGCTGCTTCGGAAGCAGCAAATGAAGGAGTCTGGATGAACGAGTTCATATCCGATCTAGGTGTCATACCTAGTGCATCGGGTCCAATGAAAATCTTTTGTGACAATACTGGTGCAATTGCCTTGGCAAAGGAATCCAGATTTCACAAGAGAACCAAACACATCAAAAGACGCTTCAATTCCATCCAGGATCTAGTCCAGGTGGGAGACATAGAGATTTGCAAGATACATACAGATCTGAATGTAGCAGACCCGTTGACTAAGCCTCTTCCACGAGCAAAACATGATCAGCACCAAAGCTCCATGGGTGTTAGAATCATTACTGTGTAATCTAGATTATTGACTCTAGTGCAAGTGGGAGACTGAAGGAAATATGCCCTAGAGGCAATAATAAAGTTATTATTTATTTCCTTATATCATGATAAAAGTTTATTATTCATGCTAGAATTATATTATCCGGAAACATAATACTTGTGTGAATACATAGACAAACTAAACGTCACTAGTGTGCCTCTACTTGACTAGCTCGTTAATCGAAGATGGTTATGTTTCCTAACCATAGACATGTGTTGTCATTTGATTAACGGGATCACATCATTAGGAGAATGATGTGATTGACATGACCCATTCCATTAGCTTAGCACCCGATCGTTTAGTATGTTGTTATTGCTTTCTTCATGACTTATACATGTTCCTATGACTATGAGATTATGCAACTCCCGTTTGCCAGAGGAACACTTTGTGTGCTACCAAACGTCACAACGTAACTGGGTGATTATAAAGGAGCTCTATAGGTGTCTCCAAAGGTACATGTTAGGTTGGCGTATTTCGAGATTAGGATTTGTCACTCCGATTGTCAGAGAGGTATCTCTGGGCCCTCTCGGTAATGCACATCACATAAGCCTTGCAAGCACTGCAACTAATGAGTTAGTTGCGAGATGATGTATTACAAAATGAGTAAAGAGACTTGCCAGTAACGAGATTGAACTAGGTATTGAGATACCGACGATCGACTCTCGGGCAAGTAACATACCGATGACAAAGGGAACAAAGTATGTTGTTATGCGGTCTGACCGATAAAAGATCTTCCTAGAATATGTGGGAGCCAATATGAGCATCCAGGTTCCGCTATTGGTTATTGACCGGAGACATGTCTCGGTCATGTCTACATTGTTCTCGAACCCGTAGGGTCCGCACGCTTAACATTACGATGACAGTTTCATTATGAGTTTATATATTTTGATGTACCGAAGTTTGTTTGGAGTCCCGGATGTGATCACGAACATGACGAGGAGTCTCGAAATAGTCGAGACATAAAGATTGATATATTGGACGGCTATATTCGGACACCGGAAGTGTTCCAGGTGATTT
>NC_057794.1:409094221-409137338 GCF_018294505.1 Triticum aestivum
CCTAGTGGAGAGAGAGAGGGGCAGCCAGGGTGGGACGCACGCTCCCTCCCCTCTGGTCCGAATTGGACTAGGAGAGGGGGGGCGGCGCCCCCCTTTCCTTCTCCCTCTCCCCCTTACTTTCCCCCTCCTAGTAGGAGTAGGAAAGAGGGGAGTCCTACTCCTACTAGGAGGAGGACTCCTCCTCCTTGGCGCGCCCTAGGGCCGGCCGGCCTCCCCCCTTGCTCCTTTATATACGGGGGCAAGGGGGCACCTCTAGACACACAAGTTGATCCTCGTGATCGTTTTCTTAGCCGTGTGCGGTGCCCCCTTCCACCATACTCCTCGATAATATTGTAGCGGTGCTTAGGCGAAGCCCTACGACGGTAGAACATCAAGATCGTCACCACGCCATCGTGCTGACGGAACTCTTCCCCGACACTTTGCTGGATCGGAGTCCGGGGATCATCATCGAGCTGAACGTGTGCTAAAACTCGGAGGTGCCGTAGTTTCGGTGCTTGATCGGTTGGGCCGTGAAGACGTACGACTACATCAACCGCGTTGTCATAACGCTTCCGCTGTCGGTCTACGAGGGTACATAGACAATACTCTCCCCTCTCGTTGCTATGCATCACCATGATCTTGCGTGTGCGTAGGATTTTTTTTTGAAATTACTACGTTCCCCAACATTTACCACTATCATTTTGGGGTTATGCATTAGAGACACATGCATTCACTTTAAATAGGGCATGGTCTAAATCCGTTGAGACAACACCATATGAACCGTGGTTTGGCAAGAAATCTAAGTTGTCGTTTCTTAAAGTTTGGGGTTGCGATGCTTATGTGAAAAAGCTCCAGCCTGATAAGCTCGAACCCAAATCAGAGAAGTGCGTCTTCATAGGATACCCAAAAGAAACTGTTGGGTACACCTTCTACCACAGATCCGAAGGCAAGATCTTTGTTCCTAAGAATGGATCCTTTCTAGAGAAGGAGTTTCTCTCGAAAGAAGTTAGTGGGACGAAAGTAGAACTTGATGAGGTAATTGTACCTTCTCTCAAATTGGAAAGTAGCTCATCACATAAAACCGTTCCAGTGATGCCTACACTAACTAGAGAGGAAGCTAATGATAATGATCATGAAACTTCGGATCAAGTTACTACCGAACCTCATAGGTCAACCACAGCACGTTCTGCACCAGAGTGGTATGGTAACCCTACTCTGGAAGTCATGTTACTAGACCATGACGAACCTACGAACTATGAAGAAGTGATGATGAGCCCAGATTCTGATAAATGGCTTGAGGCCATGAAATCTGAGATAGAGAATAAATGGCTTGAAGCGATGATGACCCCAGATAGGACTTTGGTTGACTTGCCCGACGATCGGCGAGCCATAGAGAATAAATGGATCTTCAAGAATAAGATTGACGCTGATGGTAATATTACTGTCTACAAAGCTCGACTTGTCACGAAAGGTTTTCGAAAAGTTCAAGGAGTTAACTACGATGAGACTTTCTCACCCGTAGCAGTGCTTAAGTATGTCTAAATCATGTTAGCAATTGCCACATTTTATGATTATGAAATCCGGCAAATGAACGTCAAAATTGCATCCCCTAATGGATTTCTTAAAGAAGAGTGGTATATGATGCAACCAGAAGGTTTTGTCGATCCTAAAGGTGCTAACAAAGTGTGCAAGCTCCAGTGATCCATCTATGAACTGGTGCAAGCATCTCGGAGTTGGAATATACGCTTTGATGAGGTGATCAAAGCATATGGTTTTATACAGACTTTCGGAGAAGCCTGTATTTACAAGAAAGTGAGTGGGATCTCTGTAGCATTTCTAATATTATATGTGGATGACATATTGTTGATTGGAAATGATGTAGAATTTTTGGATATCATAAAAGGATGCTTGAATAAAAGTTTTTCAATGAAAGACCTTGGTGAAGCTGCTTATATATTAGGCATCAAGATCTATAGAGATAGATCAAGATGCTTAATAGGACTTTCACAAAGCGCATACCTTGATAAAGTTTTGAAGAAGTTCAAAATAGATCAGTCAAAGAAAGGTTTCTTGCCTATGTTACAAGGTGTGAAGTTGAGTCAGACTCAATGCCCGACCACTACAGAAGATAGAGAGAAACTGAAAGTCATTCCCTATGCCTCAGCCATAGGTTCTATCATGTATGCTATGATGTCTACTAGACCTGATGTGTGCCTTGCTATAAGTTTAGGAGGGAGGTACCAAAGTAATCCAGGAGTGGATCACTGGACAGTGGTCAAGAACATCCTGAAGTACCTGAAAGGGACTAAGGATATGTTTCTCGTTTAGGGAGGTGACAAAGAGCTCGTCGTAAATGGTTACATCGATGCTAACTTTGACACTGATCCAGATGACTCTAAGTCACAAACCGGATACGTATTTATATTAAATCATGGAGCTGTAAGTTGGTGTAGTTCCAAGCAAAGCATCATGGCGGAATCTACGTGTGAAGCGGAGTACATAGCTGCTTCGGAAGCAGCAAATGAAGGAGTCTGGATGAAGGAGTTCATATCCGATCTAGGTGTAATACCTAGTGCATCGGGTCCAATGAAAATCTTTTGTGACAAAGAGGAGAAATTGCCTTAGCGAAGGAATCCATATTTCACAAAAGAACCAAACACATCAAGAGACACTTCAACTCCATCCATGATCAAGTCAAGGAAGGAGACACAGAGATTTGCAAAATACACACGGATCTGAATGTGGTAGACTCGTTGACTAAGCCTCTTCCACGAGCAAAACATGATCAACACCAAGACTCCATGGGTGTTAGAATCATTACAATGTAATCTAGATTATTGACTCTAGTGCAAGTGGGGGACTGAAGGAAATATGCCCTAGAGGCAATAATAAAGTTTTTATTTTATATTTCCTTATATCATGATAAATGTTTATTATTCATGCTAGAATTGTATTAATCGGAAACTTGATACATGTGTGGATACATAGACAAAACACTGTGTCCCTAGCGAGCCTCTGCTAGACTAGCTCATTAATCAAAGATGGTTAAGTTTCCTAACCATGGACAGGTGTTGTCATTTGATGAACATGATCACATCATTATGAGAATGATGTGATGGACAACATCCATCTGTTAGCTTAGCATATTGATCATTCAGTTTTATTGCTATTGCTTCTTCAAGTCATATACATATTCCTTTGAGTATGAGAATATGCAACTCCCAGATTCCGGAGGAATACCTTGTGTGCTATCAAACGTCACAAGTAACTGGGTGATTATAAAGATGCTCTACAGATATCTCCGAAGGTGTTTGTTGGGTTGGCATAAATCGAGATTAGGATTTGTCACTCCGAGTATCGGAGAGGTATATCTGGGGCCTCTCGGTAATGCACATTGATACATATTCATCGTATCTATAATTTTTGATTGTTCCATGCCAATATTATACAACTTTCATATACTTTTGGCAACTTTTTATACCATTTTTGGGGACTAACATATTGATCCAGTGCCCAATGCTAGTTCATGTTTGTTGCATGTTTTTTGTTTCGCAATAAATCCATATCAAACGGTGTCCAAATGGGATAAAAATTGACGGAGAATTTTTTGGAATATATGTGATTTTTGGAAAGAAAAATCAACACGAGACGATGCCTGAGGGGGCCACGAGGCAGGGTGCGCGCCCCAGGGGGTCAGGCGCGACCTGGGCCATCGGGGCCACCCTGTAAGGCGGTTGATGCCCTTCTTTCGCCGCAAGAAAGCTAATATCCGGATAGAAATTGTGTTAAAATTTCAGCCCAATCAGAGTTACGAATCGGATCTCCGGGAATATAAGAAACGGTGAAAGGGCAGAATCTGAGAATGCAGAAATAGAGAGAGACAGAGAGACATATCCAATCTCGGAGGGGCTCTCGCCCCTCCCACGCCATGGAGACCATGGACCAGAGGGGAAACCCTTCGCCCATCTAGGGAGAAGGTCAAGGAATAAGAAGGAGGAGGGGGGCTCTCTACCCCTTGCTTTCGGTGGAGCCGGAACGCCGCTGGGGGCCATCATCATCACCGCAATCTACACCGACACCTCCGCCATCTTCACCAACATCTCCATCACCTTCCCCCTCTATCTACAGCGGTCCACTCTCCCACAACCCGCTGTACCCTCTAGTCGAACATGGTGCTTTATGCTTCATATTATTATCCAATGATGTGTTGCCATCCTATGATGTCTGAGTAGATTTTCGTTGTCCTATCGGTGGTTGATGAATTGCTATGATTGGTTTAATTTGCTTGTGGTTATGTTGTTGTCCTTTGGTGCCCATCATATGAGCGCGCGCGTGGATCACACCATAGGGTTAGTTGTATGTTGATAGGACTATGTATTGGAGGGCAAGAGTGACATAAACTTTAACCTAGCATAGAAATTGATGCATACAGGATTGAAGGGGGACCATTTTATCTTAATGCTATGGTTGGGTTTTACCTTAATGAACGTTAGTAGTTGCGGATGCTTTCTAATAGTTCCAATCATAAGTGCATAGAATTCCAAGTCAGGGATGACATGCTAGCAGTGGCCTCTCCCACATAAAACTTGCTATCAGTCTAATAAAGTAGTCAATTGCTTAGGGAAAATTTCGCAACTCCTACCACCACTTTTCCACACTCGCTATACTAACTTTATTACCTCATTATCTGAACAGCCCCTACTTTTTATTTACGTGCTCTTTATCTTGCAAACCTATCCAAAAACACCTACAAAGTACTTCTAGTTTTATACTTGTTCTAGGTAAAGCGAACGCTAGGCGTACATAGAGTTGTATCGGTGGTCGATAGAACTTGAGGGAATATTTGTTCTACCTTTAGCTCCTCGTTGGGTTCTACACTCTTACTTATCGAAAGAGGCTACAATTGATCCCCTATACTTGTGGGTTATCAAGACCTTTTTCTGGCGCCGTTGCCAGGGAGCAATAGCGTGGGGTGAATATTCTCGTGTGTGCTTGTTTGCTTTATCACTAAGTAATTTGTATTTGCTGTTATTAGTTGTTCTCTATATTTAGTTATGGATATGGAACACAAAATACCAAAAAATTTAGGTTTACTTGCTACTCATGGAGATGGGGAACCTCCTAAAACCCTCAATGCTGGTTATGTGAAAAATATTATGTACTACTTTGATAATCCTGAGAAAACCCCATTCAATTATGTAATGGGAGACACGTTGGATCAACATGAATACTTTAGGGATTATCGCTTGACTCAAAAAGGGAAACTATTATGGGATCAAATTCATATGTTGCATTGGTATGCTCGGGAACTATGCTTGAGATATGATTATACTTGTTGCTCTAGGATGAAGGCTCCACACCTTCCCTTTTCATGCAAATTTAATGATGATAAAACCTTGGCTTCTTATGCTAATGGTATATATGATTACTATGATGTGGAACAAATAGAAGAATTTGTTGCTTTTATGGGTGCTTATGAAATTGAATCTTTGTTTAAAGAGTGTGAAAATCTTGATGATGCTGTTTACAGACCTGAAAATTTTGCTATACTTAAATATTCCTATGAGAATTATGAATTCAATTCCGATATTGATGATTTTATTGAGGGAGTCTCCGCTGTCCAAGAAGAGACTATTTTGTAGGGGTCTATGGAAGAAGAAATTAATGACATTGTGAGCTCACTGGATGAAAAAGATGAGGAGGAGAGCGAAGAACAAAAGGAGGAAGAGCGGATTGATCACCCGTGCCCACCTTCTAATGAGAGTAACTCTTCAACTCATACATTGTTTAATTTCCCTTCTTGCTTACTGAAGGATGATTGCTATGGTGACTGTTATGATCCCGTTGATTCTCTTGAAATATCCCTTTTTGATGATGCTTGCTATGCTTGTGGCCAAGATGCCAATATGAATTATGCTTATGGAGATGAACTTGCTATAGTTCCTTATGTTAAACATGAAATTGTTGCTATTGCACCCATGCATGATAGTCCTATTATCTTTTTGAATTCTCCCGACTACACTATATCGGAGAAGTTTGCCCTTATTAAGGATTATATTGATGGGTTGCCGATACGTCTCCAACGTATCTATAATTTTTGATTGTTACATGCTATTATATTATCAACCTTGGATGTTTTATATTTATTTATATGCTATTTTATATGATTTTTGGGACTAACCTATTAACCCAGAGCCCAGTGCCAGTTTCTGTTTTTCCCTTGTTTCAATGTTTCACAGAAAATGAATATCAAACGGAGTCCAAACGGAATGAAACCTTCGAAAAAGTTATTTTTGGAAAGAAAGCAATACAAGAGACTTGGAGTGCACGTCAGGGGATCAACGAGGAGAGCACGAGGCAGTGGGCGCGCCCTCCACCCTCGTGGGCCCCTCGTGGCTCCCCTGATGTATTTCTTCCACCTATATATATATCCATATACCCTAAAACTATCGGGGAGCACAATAGATCGGGAGTTCCACCGCCAGAAGCCTCCGTAGCCATCGAAAACCAATCTAGACCCGTTCCGGCACCCTACCGGAGGGGGGAATCCCTCTCCGGTGGCCATCTTCATCATCCCGACGCTCTCCATGATGAGGAGGGAGTAGTTCTCCCTCGGGGCTGAGGGTATGTACCAGTAGCTATGTGTTTGATCTCTCTCTCTCTCGTGTTCTTGAGGTGATACGATCTTGATGTATCGCGAGCTTTGCTATTATAGTTGGATCTTATGATGTTTCTCCCCCTCTACTCTCTTGTAATGGATTGAGTTTTCCCTTTGAAGTTATCTTATCGGATTGAGTCTTTAAGGATTTGAGAACACTTGATGTATGTCTTGCGTGGGATACCCGTGGTGACAATGGGGTATTCTATTGATCCACTTGATGTATGTTTTGGTGATCAACTTGCGGGTTCCGCCCATGAACCTATGCATAGGGGTTGGCACACGTTTTCGTCTTGACTCTCCGGTAGAAACTTTGGGGCACTCTTTGAGGTTCTATGTGTTGGTTGAATAGATGAATCTGAGATTGTGTGATGCATATCGTATAATCGTACCCACGGATACTTGAGGTGACATTGGAGTATCTAGGTGACATTAGGGTTTTGGTTGATTTGTGTCTTAAGGTGTTATTCTAGTACGAACTCTAGGGCTGTTTGTGACACTTATAGGAATAGCCCAACGGATTGATTGGAAAGAATAACTTTGAGGTGGTTTCGTACCCTACCATAATCTCTTCGTTTGTTCTCCGCTATTAGTGACTTTGGAGTGACTCTTTATTTCATGTTGAGGGATAGTTATGTGATCCAATTATGTTATTATTGTTGAGCGGACTTGCACTAGTGAAAGTATGAACCCTAGGCCTTGTTTCAACGCATTGCAATACCGTTTGTGCTCACTTTTATCATTCGTTACCTTGTTGTTTTTATATTTTCAGATTACAAAAACCTTTATCTACCATCCATATACCACTTGTATCACCATCTCTTCGCCGAACTAGTGCACCTGTACAATTTACCGTTGTATTGGGTGTGTTGGGGACACAAGAGACTCTTAGTTATTCGGTTGCAGGGTTGCTTGAGAGAGACCATCTTCATCCTACACCTCCTACGGATTGATAAACCTTAGGTCATCCACTTGAGGGAAATTTGCTACTGTCCTACAAACCTCTGCACTTGGAGGCCCAACAACGTCTACAAGAAGAAGGTTGTGTAGTAGACATCAAGCTCTTTTCTGGCGCCGTTGCCGGGGAGGTTAGTGCTTGAAGGTATATCTTTAGATCTTGCAATCGAGTCTTTTAGTTTCTTGTTTAATCACTAGTTTAGTTTATAAAAGAAAATTAAAAAAATGGAATTAAGTTTGCCTCATACGCTTCATCTTTTTAATATCTTTCGTGAGTATGACGGAAAGGAAAATTGTGCCAAAGTGTTAGAAGAAGAATGCATTAAAATGTTTGGCACTAAATTTTTGAATGATGAGCATGATTGCAATGTTGTTAGTATGAACTCCTTGAATATCCATAGTACTAATGATGATTTCACTAGTTATGATGAAAATGTCTCCTATAAACATGTCAATTTTTGTGGAGTGCATTGGGTTTGCAAGTACACACCAAATAGGGAAGATAGATATTGCAAGAGGCATAAGCATTTAGAAACTAAATTGTTGCAAGAAATGCTAGATGTTTGTGCTGAAAGTTTAAATTTTCTTGGCCATACTTGTGAACTTTGCAATGAATGGGGTCATTTAACTATCTGATGCAAATTGTTTCATGATCTAATCGTGTCCAAAAATTGTGATGACTTGATTTCCCTTGCACATTATAATGAACTTAGTTTGCTTATGGGTTACGAAGAAATGAAACGTATAACTAAGCATCTTCCATAATATTCCCATTATGAACTTCTTGATTTTGATCTAGAAGAAATTTATATGTATTGTGCGGTGAATTGCATTGAAAATCCTTACATTGCCATGTTGTGCCATTGAAAATCCTTATATTCTGATAATTGTGCCAAAGTGTTAGAAGAAGAATGCATTAGAATGTTTGGCACTAAATATTTGAATGATGAGCATGATTGCAATGTTATTAGTATGAATTCCTTGAATATCCATGGTACTAATGATGATTGCACTAGTCATAATGAAAATGTCTCTTATAAGCATGTCAATTTTTTGTGGAGTGCATAGAGTTTGCAAGTACACACCAAATATGGAAGATTGATTTTGCAAGAGGCATAAGTATTTATAAACTAAATAGTTGCAAGAAAGGCTAGATGTTTGTGCTGAAAATTTAAATTTTCTTAGCCATCCTTGTGAACTTTGCAATGAATGTGGTCATTTAAATATCCAATGCAAATTGTTTCATGATCGAATCATGTCCAAAAATTTTGATGACTTGATTTCCCTTGCGCATCATAATGAACTTAGTTTGCTTCTAGGTTATGAAGAAATGAAACGTATAACTAAGGATATTCCAGAATTTGCCCTTGATAAAGTTCTTGATTTTGATCTAGAGGAAATTTATATGTATTGTGCGGTGAATTGCATTGAAAATCCTTATATTGCCAATTACATAAAGGCAAGAAAACAAATAGAAGATGAAGAGAATACTAATGAAAGGGAAGAGACTTCCCAATATCCTCCTATTATTTCTTATGATGAATCAGGTAACGAGGAGGAGCCTTCTATTCAACCAATCTCATTAATAAGGAGCTCCAAAAAGAGGATTGAACCCACACGTGATGTGGTGAAGAATAAGAAAAGAAAAAGGAAGAGAGGTAAAAAGATATCTCTCCCAAATAATGCTGCTCATATTAGTGTTGTGCCTCATGAAAATATAATTGTCGAAGATGATGCACTTGATGATGATCTCGTTATGCCTATTGCTTGTTGTGATGATTATGATTGGGAAGATAATGATACTTCTTATGATCTTGAAAATCTTTTTGGCATTTGCTTGGAAGAATATGATAATTGCTACACTATTGGTGCTATCCATACTATTGATGATGAGAGTGATTATGCTTATGATATGAAAAGGCCCAAGCTTGGGGATTGTCGGTGTCAAAACCGGCGGATCTCGGGTAGGGGGTCCCAAACTGTGCGTCTAAGGCAGATGGTAACAAGAGGCAGGGGACACAATGTTTTACCCAGGTTCGGGCCCTCTTGATGGAGGTAAAACCCTACGTCCTGCTTGATTGATATTGATGATATGGGTAGTACAAGAGTAGATCTACCACGAGATCGGAGAGGCTAAACCCTAGAAGCTAGCCTATGGTATGATTGTATGTATATGATCTATCGACTAGCCTGGCCTCGGTTTATATAATGCACCAGAGGCCTAGGATAACAAGAGTCCTAGCCGAATATGCCGGTGGGGAGGAGTCCTTGTCTTGATCGCCAAGTCTTGTGGAATCTTCCTTGTATGCGGCAGCTGTCCGAACTGGCCCATGAGTATACGGCCATGGGGGTCCTCGGCCCAATCTAACAGATCGGGAGATGACGTGGTGAGTACCCCCTAGTCCAAGACACCGTCAGTAGCCCCCTGAACCGGTCTTCAAGTTAGGGACGCTCCTCGATTCTTCCGAACCATTCTTCATCTTCGGTCGTCGGTCTTGAAAACTGGTTCAACAAATCTTCTCATCTTTGATCTTGAGGATCGCCGAAATGCATTCGACGAGTTCACACGTCGGGTATCTGAGGAGCCCCTTTAAGTTTTCGGCCTTTATCAATGCCTTGTTATTTTTATGCCAAACCTCGGGTTTGAAGTTGTTCCCGGGCGGCAGCGTCCTCTTGTGTCCGAGCTCCAACGCCGGACTGCATTCGAGGTATCTTTTGCAGCCGAGCACCAACGCCGGACCGCTTCCCAGCTCTAACGCCAGAATGTATCCGAGCTCCAACGCCGGACTATGTATCCAAGCTCCAACGCCGGACTGTATCCGAGGTGTCGTAAATCACCTTGGTTCAAAGAAGTTTGAAGGAGTTTAGCCGAGCTTAATGCCGGAAATGCCCTCTATGGAGCTAGCCACTAGCGCCCGAGCTTTATGCTGGACTGCTTCCGAGGTGGTGCACCACCCCGAATGTGGGCTGATTTTTGTCAATATTTTTGATTGGTGCAATTTATTCTCTGCCGAGATATATAGCCAGTAGCCCTCAAGGTGGTTATCGGTCTAAAACCCGAGATGCACATGAAGGATGACATAAGACCGCTGATCCCAGTAGCCGCTGAGACTCAGGTTGATTTGCAAAATCGGTCTGAGGATCAAGTCCTAGCTCGGCGGAATACTTCGGGACACAAAAAGCGGCGTGCTCAGTCCTCGAGACTCAGGTTGGGTGGGGCCGACCAACCTGAGGATCAAAATCTCCTCGGAAACTGTATTACACTTAAAATTTTCTGCGTTGGATAGGCAATGCAGTAGCCCCCGAGACACTGGTCGGGTGGCAACACCAGATCAGGGGATCGATGTGCCCCTTTAATATTTGTAAATAATAAGCCCGAAGCCCAGTAGCCCCTGAGCCTTAATGCGGGCATGGGTGGCCAAATTAAGGATCAATATCCATAGTAAAATCACCAATTATGTGTAATGACTCTCTGTATCCAAGTCCTTTACGTCATTAATGCTCGGATCCGCATTGTACAAAACTTTGTTGACTGACCATCGGCTTCCACCTCCTCGGCCAGTAGCCGAGGAGTGTTTGTCCTACTTTATAAAGCCTTTATGAGGGCAAAGATTTACGGCAAACAAGGCAATCTGGCCATACGGTTTTATAAACAAAGGTACGCATAGAGATATGTTATATTACTGTTTAACAGAAGAAATGTCTTCCAAAGGAAGTAGTCCCGCTATCGGTTCCTTTCTTTGGGTTGTCATGCTAAGCATGATCATGAAACCTCAGCTCCAATGTAATAGCAAAATATCGAGGATTTAGTTTGGGAGGTCAGTTAATAGCCCCCGGTAGTGTTCGGCGACAATCGAGGTCAAGCCGTAAACACTTCGGCCATTGTTATGAATGGCCCGTCATTTAACACCGTCATCGGATCGCTGACCGGTTTACGCTTATTGTGACAGTCAGTTTTCGACTTTCTCCACTGAGGTGCTTAACCATGTGAGCTGGAAGCACAATCGCAGTGGTTCTCCCTTTGCACACCTAGCCGAACAAAGCGGAACGTAGGAGGCAAGCGCAGGAGCCGGGCAACCCAACTATTGACCGAAGACACAATTCGAAACCGATGCATATATAGCAATATCTGAGAATGTTTTTGCCGAATCTCTAAAGGTGTCCAGCGTTGCACTGCGATACTTGTGCTGAAAACACACAAATAGTTTAAAAGTGCCATAAGCTTGGAAAACCAAAAAAACGTCAGTAAAAACTTGACGTCCGAACAAGATCAAGTGTTCGGTGCCAATCCGAAAATTGGCCTTAGCAAAAGAAGTTCTTCTGTCGTGCTTTAACATGATACATCCTATCTCAAGACTTCAAGAGGGTCAGCCTACGGCTTCAACCTCCTATCCCGAGGGTGGAGTACTTCTCATTAGGCCAGTTTAGCAAACTAAACTCTAGTGGCTTTGAGAGAGAAATTAGGCTCCCGGGCTATTGACCACACGCTCGTGTCGAAAAAAGGAGTGATAGATAATAATAAAAAAAACTTTGCAACGACTAAGAAGAAGAACACCTATCATAAAACGGCTCATATAAATTTAAGAGCCCCCAAGTGACTTGGGTAAAAGAATGATTGCATGTACTGAAGTACTTATATCATATCTATGTTCAACCGAACTTTAAACGCATCTCAACCGACCGTCGGCTTCTCCCTCTTCGGTCAAGGACCGAAAAGTGTTATGTACTCCATCTGTCGAGAATATCGACGGTGTTTCCAATAACCAGACAATCAGGCCATAAGGTTGTAACAGACAAAGCGCGCTCAGGGAACTTATGCTATATTACTGCGAAGTGTAAGAAGCATCTTCGAAGAAAATAGTACCCCCACCGATACCTTTCTTCGGTGCTCATTGTTATTAAGACACTTGTGCAATAGATTTTTTGTACTCATGAGTTCCGTTGTGTGCCGACCATCATTGAAAACTATAAGAGCGCTAGCTTTCGGCTTCACCCAGTCTAAGGTCCGGCTCGGATGACCCGATCGTGACAATCGCAGAGGTGCTCCCTTTACTCCCTAGCCAAACAATCGGGAACGTAGGGGTAAACACAGGAGCGAGGCAACCCAGCTTGCAAATCGCTTAAGTCAATATGGTGCATATTGTGGCGTAATACATGAACAAGGAACGAAGCCGTACAAGTATAATCATATGCAAGAGGAAAAGCTTCATGAAGGAAGCCCCCAAATGAATTGGGTATTTGAATTTATGCGTCACAAACAAAGTTTGGATAAGGAAATTTTTACAAGCAACTTTTCTCCAAAAAAGTATAATGCTTGGTCGAACCGAACACAAGTTAGAAATTAAAGCTTTGAGCATGAAAGCGACTTAGCTGGTTAATGTGTTCGGTATTGATGATGCGGTCCGAGCTTGATGCGGGACAAGGTTCCATCCCCCAAGCCGGTCCCGAGGTGGCGGAGCGGAGAGCTCGACACGCCGAAGTGGTGACATAGCACGGTCAATGCAGGCCGGCAGAGTGACGCCGAAGTCCCCGGATCATTTTCCCGTGCACAAAAAATAGTGCAAACCGGAGATAATAGTAATAATGATAATTAAAAAAATCGTTGCATAATAAATAATTTATGCAAAGTGAGTAATAAAAGAAATATGGCCTGGCGTCGAAGTCAATGTCGATGCAGGGCGTCGGCGTGATGCGGTAAAGGCGTGGCAAAGGCTGAATTCACAGGTCGGTCTGAGCTCCGGATGCGGCGTTCGCCAGACTATGTACGGAAACTGACCGAACCACCATGCGACTGTCGTTAATGTGGTCACCATTTGATAGACCTGTGTACATATGATGGACAAACCAGAGTAATAATTCCTTGGGAAAAATGAACCCAAACAAGCAAAAAATACTAGGATTAATAGCACCTGGTTTATTTGTTGTAGCAATCCGAAGGAAGGTGATTCCCGAAATTGGGACTTGATCTGCACACCCATTGCCTGATGGGCGATAAAAGGACGGCATGACAATGCTGGCAAAGGTTGGCTCGCCGAGCCAAAGCCCTCGGTCCAGCTAACGTGACGGAGCTGGTCGGCTAGTCACGCCGAAGTGTCCGGAGTAGGTTGATGAAGAGATGGCGAAGCCCCCGTTCCAGCCGAGATGTCGAAGCCTCGATGTCAGCCGATGAGTCGAAGTAGGTCGGCGTGATGGACACCAGCTTGAAGAAGCAATAGTGCGGCCCTACCGATGCAGGTCGTGACGTGGTCGATGCCGGCTTGATGAAGCGACCATGCGGCGATGCCGGTATGCCCGCTCCGTGTAATCCGCGGGGCGGCGATGTTGGTGATGATTTATCCTTCGCGATGCCGGACTCTTGTTGGGCTTGCCGAGATGATGATCCGAAGAAGTTGAGCTCGGCTCAACAAAGTGACGACGTGTCTAGCGCAGGTTGATAGCCGTGGAGCAATATTGCCGGACTGGTTTGACACCAGCATGATGTTGAAGATCATGTTCAAAAGATCTTAAAGTTAGTGCGATGTGTTCGGAAACAAAACACAAGACCCCATACAAAACTTCCTTCAAAAGGGATGTCCGAAATCCCGTTCATAAAAAAGACGAAATCGGGTCGGATTCGTTTTCGCGCAGAAAACAGATCCGAAAAGTGATGCACTAATCGGAAGGTTCCCGGAGTTTGGACGGTCGGATCGAGCTGAAATTTTGAGAGGTGGTAGATATAGGAATTTTTCAGCCGATCAACGGTTGGATCTTCCAAAGGACGTCCGAGCTAGAAGCTGGACACCACGCCCTAAACTCATCCAGATTCCCGTCCAGATTTGACAAGGCTTCGGTATATCGTGGATTGCCAGTGATTCCTCCATCGGAACTCGACGAAATTTTCCAGGGTTGTTGTAGACTCAATTCCACACAATTCCACCAAAGTGATCATTAAAAAGACACTTGAGGAGGCGGTGACGGCGGACACAAGTTTGCTGTCCAGAAAAACAGCACGGTCGCCCGAGGGCAATGTTGACGTTGAGCCCCGGGCTCCATGGATGAATCCTCCATGATCTTGATAGAGATCAGAGTTGATGTTTATGAAGGCCCTCATCCGAACATGACGATCAGAGGTAGGGCGCAGTCCTTGGTCAAACCAAGGTGACCAGTCGAGCTGGTGATGAAGATGCCGATGTCGCAGTTGATTTGCAGGCGAGCCATCAACCTTTTGCCGAACACACAGCGGAACTCTTAATGAAAGCACCAATGTCGGTGTCAAAACTGACGGATCTTGGGTAGGGGGTCCCGAACTGTGCGTCTAAGGCGGAATGTAACAGGAGGCAGGGATACAATGTTTTACCCAGGTTCGGGCCCTCTTGATGGAGGTAAAACCCTACGTCCTGCTTGATTGATATTGATGATATGGGTAGTACAAGAGTAGATCTACCACGAGATCAGAGAAGCTAAACCCTAGAAACTAGCCTATGATATGATTGTATGTATATGATCTATCGACTAGCCTGGCCTCGATTTATATAATGCACCAGAGGCCTAGGATAACAAGAGTCCTAGCCGAATACGCCGGTGGGGAGGAGTCCTTATCTTGATTGCCAAGTCTTGTGGAATCTTCCTTGTATGCAGCAGCTGTCCGAACTGGCCCATGAGTATACGGCCATGGGGGTCCTCGGCCCAATCTAACAGATCGGGAGATGACGTGGTGAGTACCCCCTAGTCGAGGACACCGTCAGGGATGCTATGTTTGAAGAAGATGATGTTTTTGAGAATATATTTGCTACAATTAATGTTTGTCCCAAGCTTGGGGATGCTACGTTTAATGAAGATGATATTTTTAGTCTTCCAAGTTTTGATATGCAAATTTATAATGATGATAGTATGCCTCCTGCTTATGATGATTATATTGATGAAAGTGAGTTTGGAAGAGTGTCAACTTTAGGAAGTAATGATCCCATTATTTTGTACGATGTTGAATCTTATTATGATAATTATGAAAGTGGAATTGGAGAGGTCATGAATTTATTTAGTGATGATTCCACTATCTTGGAAGAGGTTTCAATCGATTATGATGAGAACAAAGTTGCTACTTATGATAATTATTGTGATGATACATATGCTATAAAAAGTAGTGATGATTATATTTATAAAACTTTTCATGATTATGATTATACTTTTTCTGAACATTACTATTTTAATGTGGAAACAATTTATAGTATTCAAGTCTCTTATGATACTCCCACTATTCCGAAGGGAGAAGAATCTTGCTTATGTGGAGAGTAGTAAATTTTTTATGCTTGTAGATCTTGAAAAGAATGCTTTAGATGCTGGTTATATTGTTGAATTCATTCATGATTCTACTGAAAATTATTATGAGGTAGGAATATATACTTGTAGGAATTGCAATAATATCAAGTTTCCTCTCTATGTGTTGAAAATCTTGAAGTTATACTTGTTTTGCCTTCCTATGCTAGTTGATTATTGTTCCCATAAGTTTGCTCACAAAATCCCTATGCATAGGAAGTGGGTTAGACTTAAATGTGCTAGTCATATTTTTCATGATGCTCTCTTTATGTTTCAATTCTTATCTTTTATGTGAGCATCATTGAAATCATCATGCCTAGCTAGGGGCGTTAAACGATAGCGCTTGTTGGGAGGCAACCCAACTTTATTTTTGTTCCTTGATTTTTTCTCCTGTTTAGTAATAAATAATTCATCTAGACTCTGTTTAGATGTGGTTTAATACTTTTAATTAGTGTTTGTGCCAAGTAGAACCTTTGGGAAGACTTGGGGAAAGTCTTTGCGATCATGCTGTAAAAAACAGAAACTTTAGCGCTCGCGAGAAATGCTGCCATTTTTTATTGGAGAGTGATATCTAGTTAATTCTTTTTGAAGATGACTAATAGATAAATTTCTCACGTCCAGCAATTTATGTTATAATTTTTGGGGTTCCAGAAGTATACGTTTGATCCATATTACTACAGACTGTTCTGTTTTTGACAGATTCTGTTTTTATGTGTTGTTTGCTTATTTTGATGAATCTATGAGTAGTATCAGATGGTATGAACCATAGAGAAGTTGGAATACAGTAGGTTTAACACCAATATGAATTTAGAATGAGTTCACAATAGTACCTAAGTGGTGATTTATTTTCTTATACTGACGGAGCTTACAAGTTTTCTGTTAAGTTTTGTGTTGTGAAGTTTTCAAGTTTTGGGTAAAGATTCGATGGACTATGGAATAAGAAGTGGCAAGAGCCTAAGCTTGGGGATGCCTAAGGCACCCCAAGGTAATATTCAAGGACAACCAAGAGCCTAAGCTTGGGGATGCCCCGGAAGGCATCCCCTCTTTCGTCTTCGTTCATCGGTAACTTTACTTGGAGCTATATTTTTATTTACCACATGATATGTGTTTTGCTTGGAGCGTCATTTTATTTTATTTAGTTTTGCTTGCTGTTTGAATAAAATAACAAGATATGAAATTATTTAATGTTAGAGAGTCTTCACATAGTTGCATAATTATTTGACTACTCATTGGTCTTCACTTATATCTTTCGGAGTAGTTTGTTGTTGCTCTAGTGCTTCACTTATATCTTTTCAGAGCATGGTGGTGGTTTTATTTTATAGAAACAGATGAATTCTCATGCTTCACTTATATTATTTTTAGAGTCCTAAACAGCATGGTAATTTTATTTGGTTATGAATTTAGTCCTAATATGATTGGCATCTAAGAGGGATATAATAAAAACTTTCATATAGAGTGCATTGAATAATAAGAGAAGTTTGATACTTGATAATTGTTTTGAGATATGGAGATAGTGATATTAAAGTTGTGCTAGTTGAGTAGTTGTGAATTTGATAAATACTTGTGTTGAAGTTTGCAAGTCCCGTAGCATGCACGTATGATAAACGTTGTGTAACAAATTTGAAGCATGAGGTGTTATTTGATTGTCTTCCTTATGAGTGGCGGTCGGGGACGAGCGATGGTCTTTTCCTACCAATCTATCCCCCTAGGAGCATGCGTGTAATGCTTGTTTTTTGATGACTTGTAGATTTTTGCAATAAGTATGTGAGTTTTTTATGACAAATGTTGAGTTCATGGATTATACGCACTCCTACCCTTCCATCATTGCTAGCCTTTTCGATACCATGCATTGCCCTTTCTCACATTGAGAGTTGGTGCAAACTTCGCCGGTGCATCCAAACCCCGTGATATGATACGCTCTTTCACACATAAACCTCCTTATATCTTCCTCAAAACAACCACCATACCTACCTATTATGGCATTTACATAGCCATTCCGAGATATATTGCCATGCAACTTTCCACCGTTTCGTTTATTATGACACGCTCCATCATTGTCATGTTGCTTTGCATGATCATGTAGTTGACATCGTATTTGTGGAAAATCCACCGTTCATAATTCTTCCATACATGTCACTCTTGATTCATTGCACATCCCGGTACACTGCCGGAGGCATTCATATAGAGTCATACTTTGTTCTAGTATCGAGTTGTAATCTTTGAGTTGTAAATAAATAAAAGTGTGATGATCATCATTAATAGAGCATTGTCCCAAAAAAGGAAAGGCCAAAAAAGACCAAAAAAAGAAAGGCCAAATAAAAAAAGAGAATAAAAAGGGGCAATGCTACTATCCTTCTACCACACTTGTGCTTCAAAGTACCACCATGATCTTCATGATAGAGAGTCTCTTATGTTGTCACTTTCATATACTAGTGGGAATTTTTCATTATAGAACTTGGCTTGTATATTCCAACAATGGGCCTCCTCAAGTGCCCTAGGTCTTCGTGAGCAAGCAAGTTGGATGCACACCCACTTAGTTCTTTTGTTGAGCTTTCATACATTTATAGCTCTAGTGCATCTGTTGCATGGCAATCCCTACTCCTTGCATTGACATCAATTGATGGGCATCTCCCTAGCCCATTGATTAGCCGTGTCGATGTGAGAATTTCTCCTTTTTGTCTTCTCCACATAACCCCCTCATTATATTCTATTCCACCCATAGTGCTATATCCATGGCTCACGCTCATGTATTGCGTGAAAGTTGAATTTTTTTTGAGATTACTAAAGTATGAAACAACTTCTTGGCTTGTTATAGGGGTTGTGCATGATAAGAGCATTCTTGTGTGACGAAAATGGAGCATGACCAAACTATATGATTTTGTAGGGATGAACTTTCTTTGGCCATGTTATTTTGAGAAGACATGATTGCTTAGTTAGTATGCTTGAAGTATTATTATTTTATGTCAATATTAAACTTTTGTCTTGAATCTTATGGATCTGAACATTTATGCCAAAATGAAGATAATTACTTAGAGAAATATGTTAGGTAGCATTCCACATCAAAAATTCTGTTTTTATCATTTAGGAATTAAGCTTGGGGATGCTGATACGTCTCCAATGTATCTATAATTTTTGATTGTTCCATGCTATTATATTATCAACCTTGGATGTTTTATATGCATTTATATGCTATTTTATATGATTTTTGGGACTAACCTATTAACCCAGAGCCCAGTGCCAGTTTCTTTTTTTCCCTTGTTTCTGTGTTTCGCAGAAAAGGAATATCAAACGGAGTCCAAACGGAATGAAACCTTTGGAAAAGTTATTTTTGGAAATAAAGCAATACATGAGACTTGGAGTGCATGTCAGGGGATCAACGAGGAGAGCACGAGGCAGGGGGCACGCCCACCCCCCTGGGCACACCCTCCACCCTCGTGGGCCCCTCGCGGCTCCCCTGATGTATTTCTTCCGCCTATATATATCCATATACCCTAAAACTATCGAGGAGCACAATAGATCGGGAGTTCCGCCGCCAGAAGCCTCTGTAACCACCGAAAACCAATCTAGACCCGTTCCGGCACTCTGTCGAAGGGGGGAATCCCTCTCCGGTGGCCATCTTCATCATCCCGACGCTCTCCATGACGAGGAGGGAGTAGTTCTCCCTCGGGGCTGAGGGTATGTACTAGTAGCTATGTGTTTGATATCTCTCTCTCTCGTGTTCTTGAGGTGATACGATCTTGATGTATCGCGAGCTTTGCTATTATAGTTGGATCTTATGATGTTTCTCCCCCTCTACTCTTTTGTAATGGATTGAGTTTTCCCTTTGAAGTTATCTTATCAGATTGAGTCTTTAAGGATTTGAGAACACTTGATGTATGTCTTGCGTGGGATACCCGTGGTGACAATGGGGTATTCTATTGATCCACTTGATGTATGTTTTGGTGATCAACTTGCGGGTTCCGCCCATGAACCTATGCATAGGGGTTGGCACACGTTTTCGTCTTGACTCTCTGGTAGAAACTTTGGGGCACTCTTTGAGGTTCTATGTGTTGGTTGAATAGATGAATCTGAGATATTGTGACGCATATCGTATAATCATACCCACGGATACTTGAGGTGACATTGGAGTATCTAGGTGACATTAGGGTTTGGTTTGATTTGTGTCTTACGGTGTTATTCTAGTACTGACTCTAGGGCTGTTTGTGACACTTATAGGAATAGCCCAACGGATTGATTGGAAAGAATAACTTTGAGGTGGTTTCGTACCCTACTATAATTTCTTCGTTTGTTCTCCGCTATTAGTGACTTTGGAGTGACTCTTTATTGAATTTTGAGGAATAGTTATGTGATCCAATCATGTTATTATTGTTGAGAGGACTTGCACTAGTGAAAGTATGAACCCTAGGCCTTGTTTCAACGCATTGCAATACCGTTTGTGCTCACTTTTATCATTAGTTACCTTGTTGTTTTTATACTTTCAGATTACAAAAACCTTTATCTACCATCCATATACCACTTGTATCACCATCTCTTCGCCGAACTAGTGCACCTGCACAATTTACCATTGTATTGGGTGTGTTGGGGACACAAGAGACTCTTTGTTATTTAGTTGCAGGGTTGCTTGAGAGAGACCATCTTCATCCTACGCCTCCTACGGATTGATAAACCTTAGGTCATCCACTTGAGGGAAATTTGCTGCTGTCCTACAAACCTCTGCGCTTGGAGGCCCAACAACGTCTACAAGAAGAAGGTTGTGTAGTAGACATCAGTTGCCTTTTACCGTTGCACATGATGATTTTGATAAATATAATATGCATGTGCTTGCTGCTCCTACTTGCAATTATTATGAGAGAGGAACTACATCTCCGTGTCTTTATGTTTCAAACACGAAAAAATTGCAAGAAACTGTTTATACTATGCATTAGCCTTTACTTTGTGTGCATGAATTGTTCTTTTATGACATGCCTATGCATAGGAAGAGAGCTAGAATTCGTCATTACTTGATATATGTTGCTTTGTGCTCACTACTAAATGCCAAATCATTTCTAATTCAAATTGGCTTTGATATACCTTGGGATTCGGGTGGATCCATTACTTGAGCACTATATGCCTAGCTTAATGGCTTTAAAGAAGGCGCTGTCAGGGAGACAACCCAGAAGTTTTAGAGAGTCACTTATTTCTGTTGTTTTATTTTATAAGGTTTAAAAATAAAAATAATGTGCCAAGGTTTGCTTTTAGGATGTTTTAGATTACTTGTTGGTTTGTACGGTGCAGGACAGAAACTTTGGTTGTAGTGCGTGATTTTACATTTTTTACTGGAACGTCAAACTGTTTTGAAACTTTTTGCACTGTCTTTCTATACAATTTTTTTATTTTTTCTAATTTTGATAGAATTTTGGGAGTATCAGAGATATGGTGAATGTTCAGATTATTACAGACTGTTCTGTTTTAGATAGATTCTGTTTTTGATGCATAGTTTGCTTGTTTTGATGAAACTATCGATTTATATCAGTGTATTAAGCAATGGAAAAGTTATATTACAGTAGCTATAATGCAAAAACAAAATATGAATTGGTTTGCAGCAGTACTTAGAGTAGTGATTTGCTTTATTATACTAACGGATCTTACCGAGTTTTCTGTTGAGTTTTGTGTGGATGAAGTGTTCGAAGATCGAGGAGGTCTCGATGTGAGAAGAAGGAAGAGAGGCAAGAGCTCAAGCTTGGGGATTCCCGAGGCACCCTAATTAAATATCCAAGGAGACTCAAGCGTCTAAGCTTGGGATGCCTCGGAAGGCATCCTATCTTTCTTCAACAAGTATCGGTATGTTTTCGGATTCGTTTCGTTCATGCGATATGTGCAATCTTGGAGCGTCTTTTGCATTTAGTTTTCACTTTTCTTTTATGAACCATGCTGGTATGAGATAGTCCTTGGTTGATTTATAGAATGCTCATTGCACTTCACTTAAATCTTTTGAGTATGGCTTTATAGAATGCTTCATGTGCTTCACTTATATCATTTGAAGTTTGGATTGCCTGTTTCTCTTCACATAGAAAACTGCCATTTGTAGAATGCTCTTTTGCTTCACTTACATTTGTTAGAGCGTGGGCATATCTTTTGTAGAAAGAATTAAACTCTCTTACTTCACTTATACCTATTTAGAGAGTTGATAGGAATTGGTCATTCACATGGTTAGTCATAAAATCCTACATAAAACTTGTAGATCACTAAATATGATATGTTTGATTCCTTGCAATAGTTTTGCGATATAAACGTGGCGATATTAGAGTCGTGCTAGTTGAGTAATTGTGAAATTGAGAAATACTTGTGTTGAGGTTTGCAAGTCCCGTAGCATGCACGTATGGTGAACCCTTATGTAACGAAGTTGGAGCATGAGGTATTTATTGATTGTCTTCCTTATGAGTGGCGGTCGGGGATGAGCGATGGTCTTTTCCGACCAATCTATCCCCCTAGGGGCATGCGTAGTAGTACTTTGCTTCGAGGGCTAATAAACTTTTGCAATAAGTATATGAGTTCTTTATGACTAATGTGAGTCCATGGATTATACGTGCTCTCACCCTTCCATCATTGCTAGCCTCTTCGGTACCGTGCATTGCCCTTTCTCACTTCGAGAGTTGGTGCAAACTTCACTGGTGCATCCAAACCCCATGATACGATACGCTCTATCACACATAAACCTCCTTATATCTTCCTCAAAACAGCCACCATACCTACCTATCATGGCATTTTCATAGCCATTCCGAGATATATTGCCATGCAACTTCCATCATCATCATTTACATGACTTGAGAATTTATTGTCATATTGCTTTGCATGATTGTAAGATAGCTAGCATGATGTTTTCATGGCTTGTCCATTTTTTGATGTCATTGCTATGCTAGATCATTGCACATCCCGGTACACCGCCAGAGGCATTCATATAGAGTCATATCTTTGTTCTAGCATCGAGTTGTAATATTGAGTTGTAAGTAAATAAAAGTGTGATGATCATCATTATTAGAGCATTGTCCCAGTGAGGAAAGGATGATGGAGACTATGACTCCCCCACAAGTCGGGATGAGACTCTGGACGAAAAAATAAAAAAAGAGAGAAAAAAGGAGAAAGGCCAAAAAAAGAGGAAGGCCCAAAAAAAATGAGAGAAAAAGAGAGAAGGGACAATGTTACTATCCTTTTACCACACTTGTGCTTCAGAGTAGCACCATGTTCTTCATATAGAGAGTCTCTTGAGTTATCACTTTCATATACTAGTGGGAATTTTCATTATAGAACTTGGCTTGTATATTCCGATGATGGGCTTCCTCAAATGCTCGAGGTCTTCATGAGCAAGCAAGTTGGATGCACACTGATACGTCTCCAACGTATCTATAATTTTTATTGCTCCATGCTATATTATCTACTGTTTTGGACTATATTGGGCTTTATTTTCCACTTTTATATTATTTTTGGGACTAACCTATTAACCGGAGGCCCAGCCCAGAATTGCTGTTTTTTTTGCCTATTTTAGTGTTTCGGATAAATAGAGTATCAAACAGAGTCTAAACGGAATAAAATCTTCGGGAACATGATTTTCTCACCGAACGTGATCCAGGAGACTTGGACCCTACTACAAGGGATCAAAGAGGAGGTCACGAGGGTGGGGGTGCCCCCCCTAGGGCGCGCCCCCTGCCTCGTGGGCCCCTCGGTGCTCCACCGACGTACTCCTTCCTCCTATATATACACACATACCCCCAAACGATCAGAACGGGAGCCAAAAACCTAATTCCATCACCGCAACTTTCTGTATCCACGAGATCCCATCTTGGGGCCTGTTCTGGAGCTCCGCCGGAAGAGGGCCGTCATCACGAAGGGCTTCTACATCATCCTAGCCCCTCCGATGAAGTGTGAGTAGTTTACCTCAGACCTTCGGGTACATAGTTAGTAGCTAGATGGCTTCTTCTCTCTCTTTGAATCTCAATACAAAGTTCTCCCCCTCTCTTGTGGAGATCTATTCGATGTAATCTTCTTTTTGTGGTGTGTTTGTTGAGACCAATGAATTGTGGGTTTATGATCAAGTCTATCTATGAATAATATTTGAATCTTCTCTGAATTCTTTTATGTATAATTGGTTATCTTTGCAAGTCTCTTCGAATTATCCGTTTGGTTTGGCCAACTAGATTGGTAGTTCTTGCCATGGGAGAAGTGCTTAGCTTTGGGTTCGACCTTGCGGTGTCCTTACCCAGTGACAGAAGGGGCAGCAAGGCACGTATTGTATCATTGCCATCGAGGATAACAAGATGGGATTTATTTCATATTGCATGAATTTATCTCTCTACATCATGTCATCTTGCTTAAGGCGTTACTCTGTTTTTAACTTAATACTCTAGATGCATGCTGGATAGCGGTCGATGAGTGGAGTAATAGTAGTAGATGCAGAATCGTTTTGATCTACTTGTCACGGACGTGATGCCTATATACATGATCATGCCTAGATATTCTCATAACTATGCTCAATTCTGTCAATTGCTCAATAGTAATTTGTTCACCCACCGTAGAATACTTATGCTGTTGAGAGAAGTCACTAGTGAAACCTATGGCCCCCGGGTCTATTCTCATCATATCAATCTCCATTACTTTAATATTGCTTTGCTTTTTACTTTGCCTTTACTTTTTACTTTGCATCTTTATATCCAAAATACAAAAAATATTATATCTACCAGATCTCACTCTCGTTAGTGACCGTGAAGGGCTTGACAACCCCTAATTGCGTTGGTTGCGAGTAGCTATTGCTTTGTGCAGGTATGAGGGATTTGAGCGTGGGCTCCTACTGGATTGATACCTTGGTTCTCAAAAACTGAGGGAAATACTTACGCTACTCTGCTGCATCATCCCTTCCTCTTCGGGGAAAACCAACGCAAGCTCAAGACGTAGAAAGAAGGATTTCTGGCGCCGTTGCCGGGGAGTCTACGCAAAAAGTCAATATACCAAGTACCCATCACAATCCCTATCTCTCGCATTATATTATTTTCCATTTGCCTCTCGTTTTCCTCTCCCCCAATTCACCCTTGCCATTTTATTCGCCCTCTCTCTCTATCCTCCCTCTCTATTTGCCTCTTTTTGCCCGCTTGCCTTTTGTTTGCTCGTGTGTTAGATTGCTTGTTTTGTCGCGATGGCTCAAGATACTACCAAATTGTGTGACTTCACCAATACCAATAATAATGATTTCCTTAGCACTCCGATTGCTCCTCTTACCGATGCTGAATCTTGTGAAATTAATACTGCTTTGTTGAATCTTGTTATGAAAGATCAATTTGCTAGCCTTCCTAGCGAAGATGCCGCTACTCATCTGAATAGCTTCGTTGATTTATGTGATATGCAAAAGAAAAAAGATGTCAATAATGATGTCGTTAAATTGAAGCTATTTCCTTTTTCGCTTAGAGATCGTGCTAAAGCTTGGTTTTCGTCTTTGCCTAAGAATAGTATTGATTCATGGAACAAGTGCAAAGATGCTTTTATCTCTAAGTATTTTCCTCCCGCTAAGATCATCTCTCTTAGAAACGATATAATGAACTTTAAACAACTTGATCATGAACATGTTGCACAAGCTTGGGAGAGAATGAAATTAATGATACGTAATTGCCCTACTCATGGTTTGAATTTGTGGATGATTATACAAAAAATTTATGCCGGATTGAATTTTGCTTCTAGAAATCTTTTAGATTCGGCCGCGAGAGGCACTTTTATGGAAATCACTCTAGGAGATGCTACTAAACTCCTAGATAATATTATGGTTAATTATTCTCAATGGCATATTGAAAGAACTTCTGATAAAAAGGTGCATGCGATAGAAGAAATTAATTTGTTGAGTGCAAAGATGGATGAACTTATCAAATTATTTGCTACTAAGAGTGTTTCTTCTGATCCTAATGATATGCCTTTGTCTACTTTGATTGAGAATAACAATGAATCTATGGATGTGAATTTTGTTGGTAGGAATAATTTTGGTAACAACGCTTATAGAGGGAATTTTAATCCTAGGCCATATCCTAGTAATCCTTCTAATAATTATGGGAATTCCTACAACAACTCTTATGGAAATTATAATAAGATGCCCTCTGATTTTGAATCTAATATTAAAGAATTTATTTCTTTGCAAAAGAATTTTAATGCTATGATTGAAGAAAAATTGCTTAAGATTGATGATTTGGCTAGGAACGTTGATAGAATTGCTCTTGATGTTGATGCTTTGAAACTTAGATCTATCCCACCTAAGCATGATATTGATGAGTCTCTAAAAGCCATGAGAATTTCAATTGATGAGTGTAAAGAAAGAACCGCTAGGATGCGTGCTTCCAAAGATGCCTTTATTAAAGCATGTTCTTCCAATTCCTATGAAAATCAAGATGAAGATCTAAAAGTTATTGATGTGTCTCCAATTAAATCTTTATTTTGCAATATGAATCTTGATGAAACTGAATATGATCTTCCTTTACCTAGAAGGCGTTCTAAAAATTCGGAGTATTTAGATCTTAATGATGAAATTGATGAATGTGGGATTGAAAGAAATAAAAATCTAGATGTTGCTAAACCCACTATATTGGATTTCAAGGAATTTAATTATGAAAGTTGCTCTTTGATTGATTGTATTTCCTTGTTGCAATCCATGCTAAATTCTCCACATGCTTATAGTCAAAATAAAGCCTTCACCGAACATATTGTTGATGCCTTGATGCAATCTTATGAAGAAAAACTTGAGTTGAAAGTTTCTATCCCTAGAAAACTCTACGGTGAATGGGAACCAACTATTAAAATTAAAATTAAAGATCGTGAGTTTTATGCTTTGTGTGATTTGGGTGCTAGTGTCTCTACTATTCCCAAGACTTTGTGTGATTTACTAGATTTCTGTAACTTTAATGATTGCTCTCTAAACTTGCATCTTGCGGATTCCACTATTAAGAAACCTATGGGAAGAATTAATGATGTTCTTATTGTTGCAAATAGGAATTATGTGCCCGTAGATTTCATTGTTCTTGATATAGATTGCAATCCTTCTTGCCCTATTATTCTTGGTAGACCTTTCCTTAGAACGGTTGGTGCGATTATTGATATGAAGAAAGGGAATATTAGATTTCAATTTCCATTAAAAAAGGGCATGGAACACTTTCCAAGAAAGAAAATAAAATTACCATATGAAACTATCATGAGAGCCACTTATGGATTGCCTACCAAAGATGGCAATACCTAGATCTATCCTTGCTTGTTATGCCTAGCTAGAGGCGTTAAACGATAGCGCTTATTGGGAGGCAACCCAATTTTATTTTTATTCCTTGCTTTTTTCTTCTGTTTAGTAATAAATAAATTACTTAGCCTCTGTTTTGGTTGTGTTTTTGTGTTTAATTAGTGTTTGTGCCAAGTAGAACCGTTGGGAAGACTTGGGGAAAGTCTTGTTGAACTTGCTGTAAAAAACAGAAACTTTAGCGCTCATGAGAACTGCTGTCATTTTTATTTTAAGAGTTCTATTTAGTTAATTCTTTTTGCAGATGATTAATAGATAAATTTCTCACGTCCAGCAATTTATTTTAGAATTCTTGGGGTTCCAGATCTTGCGCTAGCTACAGATTACTACAGACTGTTCTGTTTTTGACAGATTCTGTTTTTCGTGTGTTATTTGCTTATTTTGATGAATCTATGGCTAGTAAAATAATTTATAATCCATAGAGAAGTTGGAATACAGTAGTTTTAACACCAATATAAATGAAGAATGAGTTCATTACAGTACCTTGAAGTGGTCTTTTGTTTTCTTTCGCTAACGGAGCTCACGAGTTTTCTATTTTGAGTTTTGTGTTGTGTAGTTTTCAAGTTTTGGGTGAATTCTTTTGATGGATCATGGAACAAGGAGTGGCAAGAGCCTAAGCTTGGGGATGCCCATGGCACCCCCAAGATAATCCAAGGACACCAAAAAGTCAAAGCTTGGGGATGCCCCGGTAGGCATCCCCTCTTTTCGTCCACTTTCATCTGTAATTTACTTGGAGCTATATTTTTATTCACCAACATGATATGTGTTTTGCTTGGAGCGTCTTGTATTATTTGTGTCTTTGTTTGTTAGTATGCCATAATCATCCTTGCTGTACACACCTTTTGAGAGAGCCATACATGAATTAAGATTTGATAGAATACTCTATGTGCTTCACTTATATCTTTTGAGCTAAGTAGTTTTGCTCTATGTGCTTCACTTATATCTTTTGAGCTAAGTAGTTTTGCTCTATGTGCTTCACTTATATCCTTTGACCTAGATAATTTTGCTCTATGTGCTTCACTTAAATCTTTTAGAGCACGGTGGTGGATTCATTTTAAAGAAACTATTGATCTCTCATGCTTCACTTAAATTAATTTAAGAGTCTCTTAATAGCATGGTAATTTGCTTAATAATAATATGCTTGGTATTCAAGATTTGTGAAACTTTCTTTTGAGTGTGTTGAATACTAAGAAAAGATTGAAGCATGATAATTGTTTTGAGATATGGAGGTGATAATATTAAAGTCATGCTAGTTGAGTAGTTGTGAATTTAAAGAATACTTGTGTTGAAGTTTGTGATTCCCGTAGCATGCACGTATGGTGAACCGTTATGTGATGAAGTCGGAGCATGATTTATTTATTGATTGTCTTCCTTATGAGTGGCGGTCAGGGACAAGCGATGGTCTTTTCCTACCAATCTATCCCCCTAGGAGCATGTCACACCCTAGCTAGTTCAAGCATTAGAGTGTGCATCATGTTTAAATTTCTCTTAAATTTGAAATGGGGAAGGCAGAAACCCCCAACACCCCCTGGAAACAACTAGGGTTTACTAAAATTATTTTCAATGAACCTGAAATGCCCTTCTAAAAAGTTCACCCTCTTTGTCTTGGGTTAGAACCTTTGGCAAAATTGGTGCACAATTTTCTAGGTCAACAGAAGGTCATTGAATTAAATCATAAGTATTTGAATTTGGGCATTTAAATGCTATAAAATAATTTAAATGCTTAAATAATTCTGGAAATAAATGTTTGCTGTTGGAAATAATCTAAACAGAGCCCACAATTATTTTCAGGATTTTTGGAAACGTTTTAGTATTTTAATTAAAGCCAAACAGTTGCAGTTAATTAGAAAAACAAAAACAAATAAAGAGAGAGAGAGAGAGGGAAGCCCACCCGGGCCTTACCTATGCTGGCCCAGCCCACCTAGCTCGGCCCAGCCTACTGGATCTGCCAGTCGTCGTCCTCCTCGCGCTAGAAGGACGCGGAGCGCGTGGCCGGCGCCCGCGGCCACACGCCGGCCACCTCCTGCTTGCGCCGACGCCTGGAGACGCCTAGGGGTGCCACGCGACCCCCACGTCCCCCTCTCATCCTCACTCACTCTCCCCTCGTCTCCCCCGAGCCCACTGAGCTGCTCATCGACCTCCCTGTGAGCTCCGCCGCCTTTCCCCTCTTCTTTCCCACGCGTTTGCACCCTCTAGGCCATAGTTCCACCATGGCCGAAGCTCGTCTCCGCTCGAGCTCGTCGCCATTGTCGCTCTGGCGACCATTTGGTCCTCCCGTGCTGTGCAACGTGCTTGCCGCATCGCGAGTGCCTCGCTAGCGCTTCAGTTTCCGTGTTTGCACGCCGCATCCCACTCCCCGCACATGGCCGAACTCCGGCCGCCGCCTTGGAGCTCGCCGTCGTCGTCTCTGGCCACCGTAGGCCCGGCCACCACCACCACTAGATGCGAGACTACAAGAGCTCTCCAATGGGCCCAAGAACGGCCTCGCCCGTGCCCTGTGGGCGTTTTTCGAGCTGCGCCACCGTCTCGGGCCTCGCCGGCGTCGAGTCGCCGGCGAGTTTGACCCAGTTTAACTCCTGGGTGGGCCCAGGTAGACCCCCCCTGAGTCTATGACAGGTGGGGGCGGTCTGCCAACTAATTTAGGATTAGTTTTAATTAATTTTAATTAAATCAGTCACTGACATGTGGGCCCAGGCCCCACTGACAGCTAATTAGTGTTAATCTAATCCTGTTAACTAGCTGAGAGGCTGACAGAAGGGGCCCACCAGTCAGGTTTGACCTGGGCTGGCGGTTTTGACCTGCTGAGGTCAGCATGACGCAATGCTGACGCAGTAATCCATTTTTTGGACTTATATTTATTCAGGAAATTCCAGAAAATAGTTAAAACTTCTAAAAATCATAGAAAATCAACCATAGCTCCAAATGCAAAGATTTATATATGAAAAATGATCAGAAAAATTCAATCTATCCATCTGTAATGGTTTCATGCCTGACAAAACAAGTTTACCTTGCTGTTTAAGCAGAATAAGGAAATGCACTATTAAGGCCATGTTTAATGAGCTAACATTTGAATCTTTGATTCAAATGAGTTCATTCCTTTCTGTTATAGCTTGCATTAGGCCAAGACACATTCATATTGCCATGTCATAGCATGCATCATATTGTTGCATATCGTCATGTGTTGATTGTGTTCTGATGTGTTCTTCGTGGTAGGTTCTGCCTCCGAGGATATTCACGAGTATCCAACTGAAGGGCAGTATCCCACTACCACTCCATCAGGCAAGCAACCATTGATCATTCTGATACAACCCATGTTCTCGCTTCTGCTCTTGTTTACTGCATTAAGACATCACGTTTCAATCTGTTGTGTGCTACGGTAGTTGAACCCTTATCCTCTGCATGACCTGTCATTGCCACAGTAACTAGATGAAACCCACTAGCATGTGTAGGAGTTGATTGAGCCATGTATGTGATTCCTACCTTGCTATGCCTGCTATGCTTAGAGTTGTGTCAGGTCTGGTTCATTTGGGTGATGGGCTAGAGTGAAATGCTTATGTCGGTAATGTGAGGGATGTGTTGAACATGTTTTGGTAAAGGTATCGATGAGAGGCCATGTAGGAGTACATGGTGGGTTGTTTCATTGAGGCCGTCCCTAAGAACTCAGATATGTATCTGTGATTTAAGATTCAGCTACTATCATGCATTGGGATCCTTAATTGACCCTCTCGGCTTCTTAACCACCCTAGTACTCTGTCCAGGAGTTGCAAATAGTTTCTGGTGTTTGTAGGTTATGTGTTGGCGGCCGTGCGTAGCGCTGACCCTAGGGTGGGCTATGTTGCGGTAGATACACCGTGACCGGGTATGCCGGGCGCCCGTTTGGCGTCTCGGGACCCTGTTCACATCGTTCGGGGCCGTATGTGGAAACCTCGGCCGGACTCCCTGCGGATGGAACCTGGATAGGCGATAAACCTGGACTAGAGACTTAAGTGTTAGGTAGGCCGTGGCCGACACCCTCGCCGGGCTTCCGCTTGAAGGTTGCCGAGTACATGTCGTGTAAACGGCGGTAAGTGGTGAAAGCGTGTATGAAGAAGTACACCCCTGCAGGGTATAAAACTATTCGAATAGCCGCATCCGCGGTAAAGGACTACTTGGTTGCCTATACAGTTCATAGACAAGTTAATGGATACTAATAAAAGACTCAAGATAAGTGTGAGTACCGAGGATGGCCCTCTCGTAGGATGACGAGGGAGGATCCACGGTGGAGTATTGTGTTGGTGAGTAGTGGACTCGTGTGCGAAAACTATTTTACTGGTGAAGTTCCGTAGGATAGCTTAGCCAAGAGTCAAAGCTGGCTTGCTGCATTAACCCCACCGCCTTCTTGAGAATAAGCATGTATAGTAGGTTCTGATGTAAGACTTGCTGAGTACCTTTGTACTCATGTTTGCTTAATTACTGTTTTCAGACGACAACACTGCCCCCTCCGATGGGTTTTATGTAGACCTTGACGTCGACAAGTGACTAGCCACACAGGTGGTGATCCTGGCCATGGAGGGCCCTATGTAGATAGACAGGCTTCGAGAAGCCTTCTTTCTTTCTAGAGTCTGTACTCAGACTAGTTGCTTCCGCATGTGCTTGTATGATTGTATGACTTGAGTGTTGGGTTTTGTTGTGATGCCATGTTGTAGAGTTTTTAAATAAAGTACTTGAGTTGTAGAGTTTTGTTGTGATGCCATGTTGTATGTACTCATATCGGGCATATTGTGTGTATGATTGAAATGCTTGGTATGAGTGGGATCCAACAATCTAGTTGTTTATCCTTGGCAGCCTTTCTTATGGGGAAATGTAGTCTAGTGTTCCTTGAGCCATAGTAGTCCGCTACAGCCCGGTTCACCGGAGTCCTGCTAGCCTAGCACTACTGTTCAGGACACTTGACTGGCCGGCATGTGTTTCACTTCGTTCCTATGTCTGTCCCTTCGGGGAAATGTCACGCTGTGACTTCCGGAGTCTTGCCTAGCCTGGTACAGCCCGGGTTTCCCGGAGTCCTGTTAGCCCAGTGCTACAGCCCGGAATCAATCGCTGGTGACCGACATGCTCGATGTGATTCATGTATGCCTGTCTCCATAGGTCTGTGCCGCTTTGGGTTCATGACTAGCCATGTCGGCCCGGGTTCTCTGTCATATGGATGCTAGCGACACTATCATATACGTGAGCCAAAAGGCGCAAACGGTCCCGGGCCATGGTAAGGCGATACCCGTGGGATACCGTGCGTGAGGCCGCAAAGTGATATGAGGTGTTACCGGCTAGATCGATGTGACTTGGAATCGGGGTCCTGACAGCGTTGGCATCAGAGCCGGACTGCCTGTAGGTTCGTTGAGCCAAACTGGTCGATGTCGAGTCTAGAAATGCTTTAGTTATATGTAGGGGAATTGATTGTGGGAGGGAACGTAAGGCTCTTTTACTCCTTTACCCTATGTCTCTGATCTGAGTCATTCTCTTCTCATTCAACATGGGTTAAGGACTAGGCTCTCTTCTTCTATCAGGTTCACGTGCTACTAATCCGTAGTAGCTTATAGGATTGTTGTTACAAGTCCCAGTTCAGTTTCTACTATTATTAGTATGTTGCTAATTGGATCATAACCTTGATATGATGATGTTGAGTGGTATTGCGAACTGTTGTGGATGTCTCGAATCTTTTTCTGAGCATTTACAGCTGTTATGTTGTCCGATTTTCCCTAGAAATTCTGATGTCTTTACATTGTGGTTGTTCTTTCAGATGGCCAACCGTGTTCAAAACCAAGTGGTTCGCCTGACAAGGTGCCTCGACGTGCCCGGTCATACTGCTATGCTAGTCTAGGTAATGATCAAGACGGGCTACCGTTGGTATCCCGAATACACCGTCGAAGAGCAGTTCCGCGACTTTAATCAAAGCCAATATCTCTGCACCGTCAGGATATTTCCTTCTTATCCTGGATCTACCGAGCCCCTTCACTGTTCCTATGGACTCGGGGTTACTGTTGAGATGGCTGTGCAGGATGCTGCCTATCACCTCGAAGGCCCTGCTAGCCTTTGGTGGGAAAACTTTGAAGCTATGCGCCCGGTCGACCAAGTTACTACTTGGGCTGAGTTCAGTGAGGCTTTCCGTGAGCATCACATTCCAGAAGGTCTCATGGATCACAAGAGGGAGGAGTTCTGCAACTTCACCCAAGGAAGACTGACTGTGGATGCTTATAGTCGTGAATTTGGAAATCTGGCACGCTATGCTCCCGAAGAGGTATCTATTGACGCTAAGAAGCAAGCAAGGTTCCGCAAGGGACTTAGCCCTGAGCTTCGCCGCGATCTTCGTCTACACGAGTGCACCTCCTTTCAGAAGTTGGTCAATAAAGCCATCAGCGCTGAGACAGGCTAGACTGATTATGACGCTTCATGCAAGCACTCCCGTGATTTTGGCTCTTCATCCGGCTCTGGAGCTCAGAAGCGCCGGGTGTGGATTCCAAGCACGGCACTGCCACCCAGGTTCATCCCGAGGCCATCCTTTGAGGCGCCTTGTCCCAACCAGGAATTTGCACCGCCCAAGCCCTATGGTGGCCCCGCTGCTAATGCTGCTCCACGCCCCAATGTGGTGACATGCTTTAAGTGTGGAGAGCCGGGTCACTATAGTCGAGAGTGTCCCCAGAACAACAACCCCATTCAGACCGGAAAGTCCGTTGGCCGTGGTAAGCCCGCGGGAAAGACATTCTACGCCAAGCCGGTCACCACTGCCCATGGCCATGTCAACTATGTTTCAGCCGAGGAGGCTCATGAGGATCCCAACGTCGTCCTTGGTACGCTCCTTGTTAACCGCCATCCGGCATCTGTTCTTTTCGATACTGGAGCATCTCATTCATTCATATCCGAGAACTATGCTCGATTGCACAACACGACATTCTGTGACATACCCTCTACCATGGAAATTCAAACTCCTGGCTCTAGATGGCAAACTTCTAGAGTAAGCCATGGGAATGAAATTCTTGTCGATAGACTTGTCTTCCTTGCATCCTTAATAGCCCTCAAGTCCTCGGACATAAACATCATCTTGGGTATGGACTGGATGTCAGCTCATTATGCTAAGATCGACTGTGCCACTAGAACCGTTCAACTTACTCACCCATCGGGCAAGACAGTCAATGTCTTAACTCGAGTGGCCAAGCGCCAGTTTTACTCTTTAAATGCCAACCCCCTTCCAGATCTTGAGGATGTTTCGGTAGTCCGAGACTTTCCGGATGTCTTTCCAGAAGAACTGCCAGGTGTTCCACCTGACAGGGATGTTGAGTTTGTGATAGACCTTGTTCCAGGAACCGTTCCAATTTCTAGAAGACCCTACAAGATGGCACCCTTAGAACTAGCCGAGCTTAAGAACCAACTCGATGAGTCCTTGAAAAAGGGTTTCATCCGTCCTAGTTCCTCTCATTGGGCTTGCCCCGTCCTCTTCATTAAGAAGAAGGATGGAACGGATCGAATGGTTGTGGATTACCGACTTGTCAATTTGGTCACCATCAAGAACAAATACCCGCTTCCCAGGATTAACGATCTGTATGATCAGCTCGATGGATCCTCAGTCTTTTCCAAGATGGATCTGAGGTTGGGCTACCATCAAATCAAAATTAGAAACGAGGACATCCCCAAAACGGCCTTTGTTACTCGTTATGGCCAATACGAGTACACCGTGATGTCCTTCGGTTTAACCAATGCCCCAGCCACCTTCTCCCGGTTAATGAACTCAGTTTTCCTGGAGTACTTGGACAAATTTGTCGTAGTATACCTCGATGACATACTCATCTACTCCAAGAATGAAGAGGAACATGCCGAACATCTAAGTCTAGTATTGATGAAACTTCGAGAGCATCGCCTTTACGCCAAATTCTCCAAGTGTGAATTTTGGTTGCCAAAAGTGACCTATCTAGGCCATGTAATCTCTGGTAAGGGTATTGCTGTCAATCCCAAGCGAGTTCAAGCCGTCCTTGATTGGACTCCACCTGAGATGGTTAAGCAAGTTCGGAGCTTCCTTGGCTTAGCGAGCTATTGCCGCCGTTTTGTCGAGAATTTCTCCAAGGTTGCTAAACCTCTAACTGAACTCCTCAAGAAAGATAAAAAGTTCGAGTGGACTCCACAGTGCGAGTTCAGTTTTCAGGAACTAAAAAGACGCCTGACATCTGCTCCCGTACTGGTACCACCAGATTTCTCCAAGGACTTTATTATCTATTGCGACGCCTCGCGACAAGGACTAGGTTGCATACTCATGCAAGATCGTCAGGTAATTGCCTATGCTTCACGGCAATTACACCCACATGAGGAAAATTATCCCACACATGATCTAGAGCTTGTAGCTGTAGTCCATGCACTTAAAACTTGGCGACATTACCTTCTCGGTAAGCGTTGCCAGATCTTCACCGATCACCAAAGTTTGAAATATATCTTCACCCAACCAGATTTGAATCTCAGGAAAAGACGTTGGGTTGAGTTGATCTCGGATTACGACTTATGAATAACTTACACCCCGGGCAAAGCCAATGTCATGGCTGATGCGCTAAGCCGTAAGTCCTATTGTAACAACCTGATGTTACAACAAAGTCAACCATTTCTCCATGAGGAATTTCGTAAGCTAAATCTTCACATTGTTCCTCAAGGATTCCTATCCACCCTGGTGGCGAAACCTACCCTTATGGATCAAATCATAACCGCCCAACGGTATGATAAGGGCATATCCCGGATTAAGGAAAACATCGCTAGCGGAGTTGCTAAATGTTTCTCCATGGATGAGCGAGGTGTTGTCTTCTTCGAGAACCGTTTGGTGGTTCCCAAGAAACAACATCTGCGCCAGTTGATCCTTAAGGAAGCTCATGAATCCCCTCTCACCATTCATCCCGGTAGTACTAAAATGTATCAAGACCTATGCCAGAGGTTTTGGTGGACTAGGATGAAGAGAGAAATCGCTCAATACATTGCTAATTGCGATGTTTGTCGTCGTGTTAAAGCAGAGCATCAACGGCCTGCTGGCACCCTTCAACCTTTGGCTATTCCCGAGTGGAAATGGGATAAAATCAGTATGGATTTCATCACTGGGTTTCCCAGGACCAAGAGAGGGAATAATGCCATCTTCGTCATGATCGACCGACTTTCCAAAGTAGCCCATTTCCTACCTGTTCGTGAGAGTATCACCGCTAGCCAGCTAGCCAATTTATACATCTCCCGAATAGTGTCTCTTCATGGTGTTCCATTGGAAATTAACTCAGACCGTGGGAGTCTCTTCACCTCTCGATTTTGGGAAAGTTTCCAAAATGCTATAGGAACTCGTCTCTCCTTTAGCACCGCCTTCCATCCTCAATCAAGCGGTCAAGTGGAACGAGTCAATCAAATTCTGGAAGATATGCTCCGAGCTTCTGTCATCTCGTTTGGAATGAGTTGGGAGAAATGCCTTCCATTCGCGGAGTTTTCTTATAACAATAGTTATCAAGCCATCTTAGGCAAGGCTCCTTTCGAAGTTCTCTATGGACAAAAATGTCGAACGCCTCTTAACTGGTCAGAATCCGGGGAAAGACAACTCTTTGGCCCGGATATGAC
The DNA here is from genome assembly GCF_018294505.1 of Triticum aestivum. Lineage (NCBI taxonomy): Eukaryota > Viridiplantae > Streptophyta > Magnoliopsida > Poales > Poaceae > Triticum > Triticum aestivum. The sequence goes on from NC_057794.1 coordinate 409,130,995, forward strand.
TCAGGAAGCAGAAGAGCAGGTTCACGTTATTCGTGAGGAATTGAAAACAGCCCAATCTCGTCAAAAGAGTCAATATGATCGTAAACATAAGCCTATGACTTATGAAGTCGACGAGAAGGCTTACCTTCGGGTTACTCCGTTAAAGGGAACCCATCGTTTCGGTATCAAAGGCAAATTGGCCCCTCGTTACATTGGACCCTTTCGCATTCTTGCCAAACGAGGAGAAGTTGCCTACCAATTGGAACTACCTCCGCATCTTTCCAGAGTTCACGATGGCTTCCACGTTTCACAACTCAGGCGTTGCTTCGCGGATCCTATCCGTGGAGTGGACCACGAAACACTTGATCTACAAGATAACCTCTCATATCGGGAATATCCCGTTCGTATCCTTGATCAAGCCGAGCGTACCACTCGACGTCATAATATCAAGTTTCTCAAGGTTCAATGGTCACACCATTCCGAGAAGGAAGCCACTTGGGAAAGGGAGGATCGTCTTCGACTTGAGTACCCCACCTTCTTCCCGGAGGATCCTAAATCTCGGGACAAGATTCTTTTGAGTGGGGGTGAGTTGTCACACCCTAGCTAGTTCAAGCATTAGAGTGTGCATCATGTTTAAATTTCTCTTAAATTTGAAATGGGGAAGGCAGAAACCCCCAACACCCCCCTGGAAACAACTAGGGTTTACTAAAATTATTTTCAATGAACCTGAAATGCCCTTCTAAAAAGTTCACCCTCTTTGTCTTGGGTTAGAACCTCTGGCAAAATTGGTGCACAATTTTCTAGGTCAACAAAAGGTCATTGAATTAAATCATAAGTATTTGAGTTTGGGCATTTAAATGCTATAAAATAATTTAAATGCTTAAATAATTCTGGAAATAAATGTTTGCTGTTGGAAATAATCTAAACAGAGCCCACAATTATTTTCAGGATTTTTGGAAACGTTTTAGTATTTTAATTAAAGCCAAACAGTTGCAGTTAATTAGAAAAACAGAAACAAATAAAAAGAGAGAGAGAGAGAGAGGGAAGCCCACCCAGGCCTTACCTGTGCTGGCCCAGCCCACCTGGCTCGGCCCAGCCTACTGGCTCTGCCAGTCGTCGTCCTCCTCGCGCCAGAAGGACGCGGAGCGCGTGGCCGGCGCCCGCGGCCACACGCCGGCCACCTCCTGCTTGCGCCTACGCCTGGAGACGCCTAGGGGTGCCACGCGACCCCCACGTCCCCCTCTCATCCTCGCTCACTCTCCCCTCATCTCCCTCACCCTCTCCCGCACCATGGCCGACGAGCTTGTCACCGTCTCACCGCCATAGTCGCGCTCTCCGTCACCCCCTCGCCTCTCTGACCTGTCCAGAAGCTCCGCCGCGACGCCCTCGCCCTCCCCACCGAGCCACGCTTCGCCGGAGGCCCTGCATCGCCGCTATCACGTCGTCTTCAACCTCGGTACCTGCCGGACGCTGTTCATCGATTCGCCTCGCTCCGGTCGCCCCCGAGCCCACTGAGCTGCTCATCGACCTCCCTGTGAGCTCCGCCACCTTTCCCCTCTTCTTTCCCACGCGTTTGCACCCTCTAGGCCATAGTTCCACCATGGCCGAAGCTCATCTCCGCTCGAGCTCGTCGCCGGCGTCGCTCCAGCGACCATTTGGTCCTCCCGTGCTGTGCAACGTGCTTGCCGCATCGCGTAGTGCCTCGCTAGCGCTTCAGTTTCCGTGTTTGCACGCCGCAGCCCACTCCCCGCACATGGCCGAACTCTGACCGCCGCCTTGGAGCTCGCCGTCGTCGTCTCTGGCCACCGTAGGCCCGGCCACCACCACCACTAGATACGCGACTGCAAGAGCTCTCCAACGGGCCCAAGAACGGCCTCGCCCGTGCCCTGTGGGCGTTTTTCGAGCTGCGCCACCGTCTCGAGCCTCGCCGGCGTCGAGTCGCCGGCGAGTTTGACCCAGTTTAACTCCTGGGTGGGCCCAGGTAGACCCCCCCTGAGTCTATGATAGGTGGGGCCGGTCTGCCAACTAATTTAGGATTAGTTTTAATTAATTCTAATTAAATCAGTCACTGACATGTGGGCCCAGGCCCCACTGACAGCTAATTAGTGTTAATCTAATCCTGTTAACTAGCTAAGAGGCTGACAGAAGGGGCCCACCAGTCAGGTTTGATCTGGGCTGGCGCCTTTGACCTGCTGAGGTCAGCATGACGCAATGCTGACGCACTAATGCATTTTTTGGATTTATTTTTATTCAGGAAATTCCAGAAAATAGTTAAAACTTCTAAAAATCATAGAAAATCAACCATAGCTCCAAATGCAAAGATTTATATATGAAAAATGATTAGAAAAATTCAATCTATCCATCTGTAATGGTTTCATGCATGACAAAACAAGTTTACCTTGCTGTTTAAGAAGAATAAGGAAATGCACTATTAAGGTCATGTTTAATGAGCTAATATTTGAATCTTTGATTCAAATGAGTTCATTCCTTTCTGTTATAGCTTGCATTAGGCCAAGACACATTCATATTGCCATGTCATAGCATGCATCATATTGTTGCATATCGTCATGTGTTGATTGTGTTCCGATGTGTTCTTCGTGGTAGGTTCTGCCTCCGAGGATATTCACGAGTATCCAACTGAAGGGCAGTATCCCACTACCACTCCATCAGGCAAGCAACCATTGATCATTCCGATACAACCCATGTTCTCGCTTCTGCTCTTGTTTACTGCATTAAGACATCGCGTTTCAATCTGCTGTGTGCTACGGTAGTTGAACCCTTATCCTCTGCATGACCTATCATTGCCACAGTAACTAGATGAAACCCACTAGCATGTGTAGGAGTTGATTGAGCCATGTATGTGATTCCTACCTTGCTATGCCTGCTATGCTTAGAGTTGTGTCAGGTCTGGTTCATCTGGGTGATGGGCTAGAGTGAAATGCTTATGTCGGTAATGTGAGGGATGTGTTGAACATGTTTTGGTAAAGGTATCGATGAGAGGCCATGTAGGAGTACATGGTGGGTTGTTTCATTGAGGCCGTCCCTAAGAACTCAGATTTGTATGTGTGATTTAAGATTCAGCTACTACCATGCATTGGGATCCTTAATTGACCCTCTCGGCTTCTTAACCACCCTAGTACTCTGTCCAGGAGTTGCAAATAGTTTCTAGTGTTTGTAGGTTATGTGTTGGCGGCCGTGCGTAGCGCTGACCCTAGGGGTGGTCTATGTTGCGGTAGATACACCGTGACCGGGTATGCCGGGAACCCGTTTGGCGTCTCGGGACCTTGTTCACATCGTTCGGGGCCGTATGTGGAAACCTCGGCCGGACTCCCTGCGGATGGAACCTGGATAGGCGATAAACCTGGACTAGAGACTTAAGTGTTAGGTAGGCCGTGGCCGACACCCTCGCTGGGCTTCCGCTTGAAGGTTGCCGAGTACATGTCGTGTAAATGGTGGTAAGTGGTGAAAGCGTTTATGAAGAAGTACACCCCTGCAGGGTATAAAACTATTCGAATAGCCGCGTTCGCGGTAAAGGACTACTTGGTTGCCTATACAGTTCATAGACAAGTTAATGGATACTAATAAAAGACTCAAGATAAGTGTGAGTACCGAGGATGGCCCTCTCGTAGGATGACGAGGGAGGATCCACGGTGGAGTATTGTGTTGGTGAGTAGTGGACTCGTGTGCGAAAACTATTTTACTGGTGAAGTTCCGTAGGATAGCTTAGCCAAGAGTCAAAGCTGGCTTGCTGCATTAACCCCACCGCCTTCTTGAGAATAAGCATGTATAGTAGGTTCTGATGTAAGACTTGCTGAGTACCTTTGTACTCATGTTTGCTTAATTACTATTTTCAGACGACAACACTGCCCCCTCCGATGGGTTTTATGTAGACCTTGACGTCGACAAGTGACTAGCCACACAGGTGGTGATCCTGGCCATGGAGGGCCCTATGTAGATAGACAGGCTTCGAGAAGCCTTCTTTCTTTCTAGAGTCTGTACTCAGACTAGTTGCTTCCGCATGTGCTTGTATGATTGTATGACTTGAGTGTTGGGTCATGTGACCCCTATCTGTATGAACATGTTATGTATGGCTCCCTGGAGCCTTTAAATAAAGTACTTGAGTTGTAGAGTTTTGTTGTGATGCCATGGTGTATGTACTCATATCGGGCATATTGTGTGTATGATTGAAATGCTTGGTATGAGTGGGATCCGACAATCTAGTTGTTTATCCTTGGCAGCCTTTCTTATGGGGAAATGTAGTCTAGTGTTCCTCGAGCCATAGTAGTCCGCTACAGCCCGGTTCACCGGAGTCCTGCTAGCCTAGCACTACTGTTCAGGACACTTGACTGGCCGGCATGTGTTTCACTTTGTTCCTATGTGTGTCCCTTCGGGGAAATGCCACGCTGTGACTTCCGGAGTCTTGCCTAGCCTGCTACAGCCTGGGTTCCCCAGAGTCCTATTAGCCCAGTGCTACAGCCCGGAATCAATCATTGATGACCGACATGCTCGATGTGATTCATGTATGCCTGTCTCCATAGGTCTGTGCCGCTTTGGGTTCATGACTAGCCATGTTGGCCCGGGTTCTCTGTCATATGGATGCTAGCGACACTATCATATACATGAGCCAAAAGGCGCAAACGGTCCTGGGCCATGGTAAGGCGACACCCGTGGGATACCGTGCGTGAGGCCGCAAAGTGATATGAGGTGTTACCGGCTAGATCGATGTGACTTGGAATCGGGGTCCTGACAGAGCATGCGCGTAATACTTTGCTTTGATAACTTCTAGATTTTTGCAATAAGTATATGAGTTCTTTATGACTAATGTTGAGTCCATGGATCATACGCACTCCCACCCTTCCACCCTTGCTAGCCTCTCTAATACCACGCAACTTTCACCGGTATCATACACCTACCATATACCTTCCTCAAAACAGCCACCATACCTACCTATTATGGCATTTCCATAGCCATTCCGAGATATATTGCCATGCAACTTTCCACCATCTAGTTCATCATGACACATCCATCATTGTCATATTGCTTAGCATGATCATGTAGTTGACATAGTATTTGTGGCAAAGCCACCATTCATATTCTTTCATACTTGTCACTCTTGATTCATTGCATATCCCGGTACACCGCCGGGGGCATTCATATAGAGTCATACTTTGTTTAGTATCGAGTTGTAATCATTGAGTTGTAAATAAACAGAAGTGTGATGATCATCATTCAATAGAGCATTGTCCCAAATAAAAAAAGAAATGCCAAAGAAAAAAAGAAGGCCCAAAAAAAGGGCAATGCTACTATCCTTTTTTCCACAATTGTGCTTCAAAGTAGCACCATGTTCTTCATATAGAGAGTCTCATATGTTGTCACTTTCATATACTAGTGGGAATTTTACGTTATAGAATTTGGCTTGTATTTTCCAATGATGGGCTTCCTCAAATTTCCCTAGGTCTTCGTGAGCAAGTAAGTTGGATGCACACCCACTAGTTTCTTTTGTTGAGCTTTCATACATTTATAGCTCTAGTGCATCCATTGCATGGCAACCCCTACTCACTCACATTGATATCTATTGATGGGCATCTCCATAGCCCATTGATATGCCTAGTTGATGTGAGACTATCTTCTCCTTTTTGTCTTCTCCACAACCACCATTCTATTCCACCTATAGTGTTATATCCATGGCTCACGCTCATGTATTGCGTGAAGATTGAAAAGGTTTTGAAAAAGTTAGAGTATGAAACAATTGCTTGGCTTGTCATCGGGGTTGTGCATGATTTAAATACTTTGTGTGGGGAAGATGGAGCATAGCCAGACTATATGATTTTGTAGGGATAACTTTCTTTGGCCATGTTATTTTGAGAAGACATAATTGCTTTGTTAGTATGCTTGAAGTGTTATTATTTTCTATGTCAATATAAACTTTTGTCTTGAATCTTTCTAATCTGAATATTCATACCACAATTAAGAAGATTTGCATTGAAATTATGCCAAGTAGCACTCCGCATCAAAAATTCTCTTTTATCATTTACCTACTCGAGGACGAGCAGGAATTAAGCTTGGGGATGCCTGATACGTCTCCAACGTATCTATAATTTTTGATTGCTCCATGCTATATTATCTACTATTTTGGACTATATTGGGCTTTATTTTCCACTTTTATATTATTTTTGGGACTAACCTATTAACCGGAGGCCCAGCCCAGAATTGCTGTTTTTTGCCTATTTCAGTGTTTCGGATAAACAGAATATCAAATGGAGTCCAAACAGAATAAAATCATCGGGAACGTGATTTTCTCACCGAACATGATCCCGGAGACTTGGACCCTACTGCAAGGGATCAAAGAGGATTTCACAAGGGTG